>NW_026613518.1:22500-226498 GCF_026213295.1 Gadus chalcogrammus | reverse complement strand
TGTGGAACAGTTTGAGTGGGGAGATCAAGGAATGTCCAACATTAATCAGTTTAAAATAAAATACAAAGAATTGATTTTACAAGGTACAGGGATGAAGAAGGTGTCTAACATAGTGTATATGTTTTCATGTATGTATATATTGGACAATCACTTTAGAATATTGAATGTTTAATTAGATATTATAAAAGATACACTTGACAATATTATTAGATAAATACGCAGGTAGTAATGAATTGTATCATATTGTAAACTAATGTATATTAATATACAATTATTTTTTGATGATTATTATATAAGGAAGCTAATCATTATAGATAAATACATTAGGAAGAAGGGGTGAGATTAAATAAGTTTTTCTTCTTCTCACCCCTTTTCGAACAGGTAAAGCAAGTGTAAGACAGTTTCTTCTTTTGTGGTTTTCATTGTGAGTAAACATTATTTTATTGTAACTGTCCACATGTTTCATTTATTTGATTGTTTATTATTATTATTTTTTATTATTATTTACTTGTTTGAAATAAAACTTTTTCAATTCAATTCAAAACTCCATTCAAGCCTTTTTCGTTGCCATTTTGTCCGTCCACGGGATAATCCTCGCCGAGATCTGGAGATGTATAGAGAAAAAAATAAATAAATTACCTTCTCAAGCACAAACGATCCAACAAACACTACACTGCTCTGTGCAGTCTTACTCTTCGCACACCTGAACGGTATCAGACCAAACGTGATCAGGCGTACTTTTTATTTTTTTTGGCGTCACCCGTCACTACTTACAGCACCTGGTCTTCCGAGGAGGTGTCCCATCCAAGTACTAACCAAGCCCGACCCTGCTTAGCTTCCGAGATCTGACGAGATCGGGGGTGTTTCAGGGTGGTATGGCCGTAAGGAATTTTTGTCGGGACCATATTAGCTTTTATACAGGAGGAGCACGTAAGGAGTGAGAGTTCTACCTTGACCAGAGACGGGACGTGTACAGAAACAATGATTAGATCCATAATGAATTATATAAATTAATGAATGAATGAATATGTTATTCCAGACTCAGAGTTCCATATTTGAACGCAATGCATTACACTGCTTGGGCGTCATCGTTTGCGTGATCTTTTGAAGAAACGTAGCGTTGCAAAACCTGGGATGGTCTACAGTGGACCGCCGTCATTGCAGCTCTCTGCTTCTCCCTGCTAGCAGCGTCACTACACTGTCCACATGTTTCACAAATAGAGTTTGGAGAGACGTTGTCAGTGTCTGTATGTTGCTTAAATTCTCAATCAAAAATTCTTTAACAAAAAAGAGTTTACAATTTATATTCAAATTCAGTATTTACAGTAATTTACAATCTTTTCCAGTCATAACTAAACAGACAGTATGACACACACAAGACATACCGATAGTGGATAATCACAAATGTATACAACAATCACATAGAGAGGTTAGTCCATACGCTTAGGAGGGCAGATACAACCAACCCTAACCATACACAGCAAACATGTGCGGCGGAGTAGTCTGCCAGGCCTTAACAAGCAAGAAAAAAAGTGCCCACACTACACACTAAATCCTAACATCCCTGATTCCGTTACCATGACTAAAGTGCTGTTCCTAACAAAATACTTGTGAAAATCCTCCCTCCTAAGCGTGTGGACCAACCTTACATTCTTTTTAAAAGTTGCCACAAACAACTCCCATACCCGTATCACCCTCCCCTCATATTGCGCAACGTTCCTCCTACACACAATTGCATGACGGACAGTGCTCAACGTGAAGTTCACCAAATTTACATTCATATCTTTCACCTTTCCAACCACACCAAACAACAACAATTTCTTCCATTCAACATCATTCCCAACCTTGATCCCAGTGTACACTCAACAAATCCTTCACCTTCTCAAAAAAGACAAACAACATTGAACATTCAATGAAATAATTATCAAAGGTCTCATCCACCTCTATAAAACATTGCAGACTCTACCCCACATTCCTATCAATTTGGTGCAAAACAACATTCGTGAAAACCCTATTGTGCCTGATCTTACAATAGTTGTGCTCATATTCAATAGAGTTATACTTCACATTCAAGTTGCCCCACATTTTCTTTGCGTCAAACCCCTCAAAAAACCTTCCCCACACCTTCTCTGACGCTGGCCTCTTCATCCCACCACCCATCAAATCCATATACACACTTTTTGTACTGACATCCTCAAACTTAACTCTCTTACCTCCCCTCTCCACCCCCAACTCGAACATCCTGTTCTCCTCGCCCATCCCTCCCTGTCCTAACAGTAGTGTCATCCACCCTGTACCAATACTTTCCCTTACTCTTCTATACATCCCAACAATCACAGCCTCCCTCACGTCTCTATTAACCCTCCTTACATCCCTTATGATAATGTCTTTCAGGGCCTTCTGCTGTATGCGAACATTGCACATGCTAAACAGCACCTTATTTTTAACTGTTTTGTTTAACTAAACTCTGCTCTTTGTACAGATTTTTAGTAGTTTAGTTTATTTATCTACTTTTATTTGAAGTATATTTTGTGTCTAGGGAACTTGCAAATTAAGAATTTCATTGCCCAGTGTAAACTATGTTTCCATTGTGTATATGACAATAAACGATATTGTATCTTGTATGATCACCTGTTCCGCCTTAAAAACGCTTCCACCCTCCAACATTAAATGCTTGGCCTGTTTCATACCGGCTTTCTCAAAATGTTTACTGACCAGTATTCTGTTATTGTGAAGTATTTTTGGGTTCTGAAAGATTGGCTGATTCAGAACCTCGGCTCTGTCCACACACTCATACTTCACATACTCCCTATATACTCCATATTTCCCCCATGCCTCAAAAACCTCTCTTTAGAAATACGACATCCCTTGACACCTGGGTTTGTTAAACATCATAAAAAGACCATTGACACCACAACCACCATACCTGTGCAAATAGTCCTCAAAAAAACCATCCAACAATACTCCTCCTTACCTTAATATTTCTTAATTGTTTTCACTTGTAACGCCCTTTTCTTCACCTCCACATCTATCAATTTCAGTCCTCCATCCTCATCCCCATTCGTCAAGGCCTTGTGCGCAATTTTGGCCGGTTTCCCATCCCACAAAAAAATTTTAACAGCCCCATTAAAATCCTTTACTACCCACAATGGTAGATCCAGGGTGCTCAGCACATGATTCACCCGTGACATCATCAAGCAATTCACCACAATCACCTTGCCCCTCAGTCTCAACTTCCTCATCTTCCATAAATTCAAATTCTGCTTCACTTTATTCAGAACCCCTGTCCACTTGACATCCCTTGCCTCATTTTCATCCACACCCACATTCACACCTTATACCTTTATCATCCCCTTAGAAACAGTCAGCGGAATGTCACACTCGCTCATATCCACTGCCCCTACACAAAGGATCTCTGACTTTTCCAGGTTAATTTTTTCCCCCCGATGCACTCCCATATATTCCCAATAACTCAATTACCCTTTTCACACTGGCCAATTCCTAACTGTAATGCTTGTGTCATCTGCGTATGATGGATTAAACTCCTACCTCCTCCCGGGATATTGATGCCTTGTATGTGCTGATCCTTTTTCAGCATGGTGGCTAATGGTTCAGCCGTTATACTGTACAATAATGCAGATAACGGACAACCCTGCCTAACTGACCTGTCTAATCTAAAACTATCCGTCAATACCCCGTTACACTTAACCCTACTCTTTTCACTACTATACAATAATCAAATCCACTTCACTAACCTATCCCCAAAACCAAATCTCTCTAGCGCCCTAAACATAAACTCATGTTCTACCCTATCAAAGCTTTGTTAAAATCGACACTCAAAACTACACCTTCCTCTTCTTTCATATGCCTCACTACATCCCTAACTGACCCTATCGTGTCCGCTATATCTCTCCTTGGAATACTGTAAGCTTGCGTTGATGAAACTATGGTCCCTACTACCGACTTAATCCGATTAGCTAAAGTTTTGGCCAGTACCTTATAGTCAGTGTTCAACAGACTCAACCCTCTGTAATTCCCTAACTGCAATTTACGACTATTCTTGTACACTACCGCTATCAACCCCGTCGACATCGACTTACTAACCGTCCCTAACCTTTCCATTTCCCAATATACCTTTAATAAAATCGGACAGAACAACTCACTAAAGCACTTGTAAAACTCTGCCGGCAATCCATCAGAGCCAGGACTCTTGTTATTGGACAGGCTGCTGATGGCCGCCATCACCTCCGACTCTACTAACTCACACTCATATACTTCCCTATCACTATCCGATAACACATGCTCAACCATCCCTAATATCTTGTCCACACTATCCTTATCTACATAGCCTTTGCTAAATAAATCACTGTAAAACCCCTGCACTCTCTCCAACACCCCCACAAAATCATTTACCACTTCCCCTCTCTCATCCTCTATCTGAGCTATGTATGTTCTACCCTGTTTCCGTTTTTTCCAGCCCCAAAAGAAAGACGTACATTTCTCCCCATCCACACATGCTGCGCCCGACTCCTAAACTATCGCCCCTTTACATCTCTCCCTTTCATAAGATTCTAATTCCCCTTTAATGCCTATGTAGTCAGCTAAGTCCCTATTCACAACGTCATCTAACCTCCTCAATTCCTCAGCCATTCGCTCTCTCAATACACATTCCGTCCTCCTCTTTACTTGACTCCGCTTTTTACAATATTTTATACTCAACATTTTCACCTTTATCTTCACACATTCCCACCATTCACACACGTCTGCATCATACCCCACAAAATTAATTTGCTCCTTAACACACCCTCTGATCCCATCTCAATATACTCGCTCTCTTCCAACACACTTGTATTCAAACACCAAACTCCCCCCCCTGTCCCTCTACTTCTGTCACCCATCTGAAAGATTATTGCTGCATGATCACTATAACCAGTGAATTTATACTGTACACTGCTCAAAGTATCAGCGATGTCCTGCCGTGCTAAACATAAATCGATCCTACTTTGCTTTAGCATCCCGTTCACTATCTGCCTCCTAGAAATTCCCTCTTGGCAGCATTTCTAATGTAAGTATTTTAAGAAGCTGCATTACCCTCACATAACCTCTAGGAAGCAGGACCAAACAGATAAGCTGTAAATACTATACATAGCCACAAGGGGAGCAAGACCTTATTGAAGGCTGCTCCCTCCACAGAAGGCATCACCTTTAGTTAGGTGAAGAAGCCGAAAGCCATTACGTCACCCCGGCCACGCCCACTACATAGGACACGGCCACTTGACGTCCCCTAGCGGGTTATTCGAAGCTAGGAGCTGTTACGTATTTTAAGAATCTAAGCTACCCACACATAGACCAAAATGAAGCAGGACCAAACATATAAGCCGTAAATACTATACATAGCCACAAGGGGAGCAATACCTTATTGGCGGCTGCTCCAGCCACAGATAGCAGCACTTTTATATATACGAAGAAGCCGAAGTCATTACGTCACCCCGGCTACGCCCACTTGGCGGTCTCTTACCTGTGCACCCAGTGTGAAGAGACCAGAGATTAATAACGACACGCGCGCAGGGTCACGGGCCTCTGCCCGTGGCCCATAGATCAGAGATTTGCAGCGACACCCGCGAGGGGACATGGGCCTTTGCCCATGTCCCGTAGTAGCCAGAGTTATTATCTCTCACACGTGTTCCATTCTTTAGCTACAATTCCCTCCGTATAGCTTCAGTTACCATGCCGGAACATGCCGACGACTTATAATAAATGAAGTGAGTCTAAAGCAACCCGGGATTGGACAACTTTCTTTGAGAATACGCAACATATTTGGTGACCCGAGACGTTTGGAAGGAAGTCCCGAGAAATCCCGGCGGGCGCGACGCTAAAACAACTTCAACAGGCCCGCACGTCTGAGGTAAGTATAACTCATTGTTTTAAAGATTAAATCTGAAATAGGATTGGTTATAAGAACATTTAGGTGTAAGTTTGTTTTAGCCACCGTCCAGTCGTTACCCCCTGACCCCCTACACACGTGAAGTCCCCACCGCCCCCCCCCCCCTCCAGGCCCCCTACACACGAGTACCCTCTCCCCCCTCTCCCCATCCCTTTGTTTACCTGGGCGCTCCTGGCTGTTTGATAAGGCAATGGTAGCCTGCACAAAGGGACCCCCAGTGTGTTATGTCTCTCCGTCTGTCTCTGTCTCTGTGTCTGTCTGTACCACGTGGTAGGTGGTTTTTGTGTTATATGATGAATGTCTCGAAGTTAAGCCGAGAACATCATAAGGTAATTGGTGAATGTCTCGAAGTTAAGCCGGACCACCATAAGGTATATTTATTACCGACCATAAAGTTCCAAACTCTTTACGGTGGGGGAGGAAAGGTCAGGTTTTTAACGTTAATCTAGCTTAGTTGCATATTAAAACGGAGGCTTGGCCAAGGAGTTCAAATTGGATTGATTCCTCCCGGTTCAGTTAAGTCTAATGTGCAATTTTGATTAGTATAGAACGCAGCCGTAGAGTGTAACCACGTGGTGTTAAAGAGACGGCGCGTCTTCGTGACGTGGGTTTCCTTTGTCCAGACGTCCGCCATCTTGGGTCTTGCAGAGACCAAGAGCAGCGGGGAGCCCAACTACGGTGTTACATTCTCTCTCCCTCTTCCTCTCCCTCTTCCTCTCTCTCGCTCGTGAAACCCCCCCACTCCCTTTGTCCCAGTCTTCACAGGTCCAGTAGTCAGACCCCCCCCCCCCCCATCCCCCTGAGAAGGCAACTCGCCTCTCTATTGTTAGTTAAATTGCCCCTTACCCCCTCAAACCCTCACACCTAGCCATGTGTTGGAACCAGGATGTAAATTTAGCCTTCGCGACCTGTGTGTGTGCATTGATCTTAATATTCTCTCTCTCTCTCTCTTCAGGAAATAGCAGTATATGCAGTAACGAATGCCTAACACTCAGACATTATGTTTTTCAGGTTGCTAAGCCCTTCTGTCTATTCAACATGCGTTTTGTGTATCAAAACAGGAGTGCAATAGACACGGGTTGTGTCATGCACATTGATTAGGGAACCAGGATGGTTCAAATAGACACGGGGTTCAACTGTTAAAATAATGTTTAATTAATAAATGGTTTTAACCGGTGCACAAGGCGGGAGTTAGCTCAACTGCTGTAGTTCAATTACAATAACATTTGTTTCAAACGATAACTTCTGAATTTTTCTCTTAGGTTCAGTTTTTGTTTTGTTTATAGAATATCACCATATATTTAATACCAAGATGTGCATAATTGTTGTAAGTTTGGATGACTCTTTATTCTACCTAGTTTAGACGGTTTTGATTGACCTAGCTCAAGATTCACCAGGTGTCAGACGTAGGATTGTGGCACTTCCTGGAGCCCCCGAGCCACACGTCGACTGCACCAGGTGTCAAGACGTAGGATTGTTGCACTCCTTGAGGAGCCTCCGAGCCACGCGTTAATCGACTAATCGTTCCTGCAGAGTTCTGAGGTGGTAACGGTGGAGCTCAATGGGAGGCTCCGGGAGAGTACAATCGCGGGCTCACACGGGGAGTGGTGGCGGTGGGGCTCATGGGGAGGCCCCGGGAGAGTTGTCATTCGCGGGCTCACACGGGGAGAAATCGGGTGGGTCAGTAAGTCAGAAGGTTGAATTAATGTATCGATTTGATGTTGACCAACAAAAAACTAGATAATTATAATAATAAATACTGTTCATGTAATGGTATAGTTAGGTCTGGGACCTGCGTAGCTAAAAAAACTGTTTTGGAAATAGTAATGAACGTGTCCGGGACATGTGTAGCTATAAAATAAGTAAAGATAAAACTGAGTTTTACTTTACTTCACTTTGCTAAGACATATTCACGTTTGATGTGGTATGCAGAAAGTGGCGCAATAGGATATTGTGCAGAGAATAAGGCGTATTCACGTTTGATGTGGTATGCGATGTACATAGGAGTGAATCAAAGTGTGGGCAACATCAAATGCGAGCAATAGGTAGAATAAATGAAGATTAGGTCATCCAATATACATAGTTAGTGTAGGACAAACGGATAGTATGATGAAGGTAACTGTTATTATGAGATACGGTTAACACAGAAGTGATATTGAACATGCACATTTCAACATTGTTATTTCCCTTTTACATCTTTTTGGTTATAGCAACTTGGTTAAACTACGGCGTGGTTAGCTTTAGTTGTCATTCAATGCGCATGGCTGAAGCAATGCGCAAGGAGGGATGTAGTGTGAAATTAAACCAAAGTAGATACTGTAAAACAATTAAAATTAGAATTCATGGAAATATGTTTTTGAACAACTAACTGCTGTACATGAGTTTGTATTTCTGCAATAGAAGCAAAAAGTTCCAGATGCAGACACACCCGGAGCCTACAAACTACCACCGCCGAGCAAGGCAATATCCCGGATTTACTTGAATAACACATTTTAAAACAACCATACCAGACTATGTTTGTTATTGTGTAATGTTGCTTGGTTGCGAGTGCAACCCGTTATTTCTGAATCGCTGCATTAATAATGGTACAGTTGATCTTCCTTGAGGCGATTGTTTTACAGGCCACCTGTTACTGACACGACGACGACGGAGAACCTGTTTGAAGGCTCCCATGATGTAGGAGTAACCTCTCTGAGTTGAGCCCTTGACAAGGAGGGACGAGTCTTGGGATCATGAATTACAGGCCAGACGGCGACAGAAAAAACAATGACCCCAAATCCATGCCCAAACCACCCACATGAACCGGCGCACCAATACACGAAGATCACCTGAACCCCCCAAATCCATGTTAGCTTATCAATCATTTTGAAATTTTAAAATTGTATTTTGACTACCAATTTTTACTTTACTTTTGCACATGATGAAAATTGTATGGCCTTGTAGCACATAACCAAAAGTATTAGCTCAGGATTTCTATGAGTAGTTTTGTTTGTGTGCTGTTTGGACATGTGATTGTATGATAACAAGATTTATGTTCATTGTTGTATTGTTAAATAATGACCTGTATTCCCAATGAGACCCACAAGGTGAATGACGTCTCAGTATTATGAGCGCATTGTGTTTTTTTTTTCCTCTATTCAAGAGTTTTCCACACGTGTTGATGATTGATCCTAATTTGACTATGTTTTCGGTGTGGTAAATGGTGTTTATGATTTAAAATATTATTGTATGGTCATCTAAGATGACCAAGGAGGGATTGTTACGTATTTTAAGAATCTAAGCTACCCACACATAGACCAAAATGAAGCAGGACCAAACATATAAGCCGTAAATACTATACATAGCCACAAGGGGAGCAATACCTTATTGGAGGCTGCTCCAGCCACAGATAGCAGCACTTTTATATATACGAAGAAGCCGAAGTCATTACGTCACCCCGGCTACGCCCACTTGGCGGTCTCTTACCTGTGCACCCAGTGTGAAGAGACCAGAGATTAATAACCACACGCGCGCAGGGTCACGGGCCTCTGCCCGTGGCCCATAGATCAGAGATTTGCAGCGACACCCGCGAGGGGACATGGGCCTTTGCCCGTGTCCCGTAGTAGCCAGAGTTATTATCTCTCACACGTGTTCCATTCTTTAGCTACAATTCCCTCCGTATAGCTTCAGTTACCATGCCGAAACATGCAGACGACTTATAATAAATGAAGTGAGTCTAAAGCAACCCGGGATTGGACAACTTTCTTCGAGAAAACGCAACAGAGCCCAGAGATCAATAGGTAGACGGCAGAGAGCCACCGGGGGGCTTGAAGTAGATCACGGTATTTTCCTCTCCACGCGTTAGATACAATTCCCTCCCTTAAGCTTCATAGTTACCATACCGAAACATGCCTACTTTATAACAAATAAAGTGAGTTAAAAGCAACCCGGGATTGGACTATTTTCTTCGAAGAATGCAGCAATACTAACCCTCCACACATCCACCAAACCCCCATCCTCAATCATTTTTTACCAATACCTCTTCGCGGCGAAATCCCTGTCTAAAACTATCTCCCATATAAAAGTCCAGTTGATACAAAACACATTAAAATCAACCCACGAGACACAATTCATATTGCGAGCAACCAAGAGAGATAAAAAATAACCTTTTTTCCGCTTCTCTGTTCGGTGCGTTGAAGGGAAAAACGGTCTGTCTAGTTACTGGATCAGATAAAATGAGACGGAGAGGTAATAAAGTCTATCGGCACGAGGACCTTGGATTTATTAAGTAAAGTGGCAACGGTTATACAGAGTCATAAAGCGTGAGAAATCGAATATGTCTAAGTCCCTAATCAGCGCTGATGGTTCGTCCAGAGCTTCGCCTCCGTGGAAGGTCTGCTTCAGAAGAAGGGGCAGAAGTGTCTGTGTGATACAGTTTTATGCTGTATCTTCCTCTTGGTGAGGTGTGTGCGTTTGAGACGTATGTGGTTCTGTGTGTCTTTGCGTGACCTTGGCTCTCAGGCCCTAGTGTGTCTCCTCGTGTTCTTCCTGATGGGGAGCGCCTCAAAGAGTCTCCTGATTGTGGCCCTCCCGTTCTGAGGATGAAACAGTGCTTTGCGTGACCTTGGCTCTCAGGCCCTAGTGTATCTCCTCGTGTTCTTCCTGATGGGGAGCGCCTCAAAGAGTCTCCTGATTGTGGCCCTCCCGTTCTGAGGATGAAACAGTGCATTGTCTGAGTGTTTACCATTTGCCTGGCGGAGAAATGGGGCCTTAGCTCTGGCCTCGACCTGACTATGTTATCATGTGTGTGTTATGTGTTTAAAAGTTGAATGTGACTGCCATGTGTTGTGCTCATCAGGCGTTAAGAGTTGACTATTGTAAGGTGACTGCCATGCGATGTGCTGATCAGGCTGGGGTAGGAGTTAGCTATATTTATAATGTACATGTGATGTGCTCAGCAGGTTATTTTGCCCAACATATCCCCCTCAAGTCGTCGCAAGACGACTTTTACTCATTAGGGATACGAGGGATAGGACTCCAGCGCGGGACTATCATTATAACACTTTTAGAAGTAACAGAAAGAAGGCAAAACAATCATAAAAACAAACAACCATGAGTATGGGACTAAAATAAGTCGCTGGACCGGGTGTATGGGGAAACCACGTGGGAGAAACGCCACCCATGCTTCAGACATGGGTATGCCATACACACCCCACCTAGGGGGTGGCATCCACCCCGGCCTTACATCGCGAACAGACGATACCAAGTAAAGTGGCAGCAGGTAATACACAAAAAACAACATACCACAAGCATACAATAATACAAAAAACAAATAACAACAACCAACAACAAAACTAACACCAAACCCTAATAATAACAACGAAATACAACAATAAAACAAACAGTAAACAATAAACAAAATGCAACAATCACACAAATACCACACAATAACAATCACAGGAAAGAAATGCAACCTATAAAACGTGTCCCTAAATAATAGTAATAATAATAGAAAGATATGAGGTAGATAACGAATGGCAATCCCCCTCAAGCCATCCCTAGATGACCACACACTAAGGATGTGAGGGGGAGTCAGCTGGTCGTGTAACAATAAGCAATCACACGCATGGGTATCCAGGGTAGGCACGGGGCACGGGAACAACTGAAACCACGGAATAGTCCTGAGCGTCATCACGGGCAGGTGGTCGCAAGGCGCCACCTGAGCATTAGACCCTTTTATTCAACTGCGCTCAGGACCTCATCTGATAAACGGGCAATCAAGGCCCCTGGAATCTCGCCCGTGTGTATCCCCGAGCTCCATCTAGTGGGACAGCGATATAAACAACAACATTTACGTTCCCGGCGTCGGTTGCGTAGACGCGGGCATAGATATGGGAGCGGCTAAAAACAGTGAAGCATACAGAAGCGAATACAGCCAGGGGCGCCCTCAAGCCTTAAGGGAACGGGCCGCAGCCCCTGGTGCCGGAACGCAGATCCCTGGTCCGGGCGACGTGGGTGCATCAGGTGGGAGGGGGGTGGTGCCGTTGGCGGGGGACGGGAATGCGGGAATGGGGCAGCCCACCTGGAGAGGTTACTAGCACGTCACAGGCGGGGGGGGAAAAAAAAAGGGGGTGTCGTGGTGGGGTTTCAGCATACGGTGGTGGAAACAGGACGCCGGGGCCGTGCACCTGGAGAGGCCACTAGCACTCACGGGTAGATGTCCGGCTCGGCGAAGACACAGCCGAGCTCGTACTCAGGCACCATCTGGTCGTCCAGGGGAAGCTCGTCCAGGCAATCCAGAAGGGGCATGAGGGGGCTGCTTCGGAGTAGGGAGGGGGCTGTTGTTTTCTCCTTTTCGAGGGCCGTGGTGATGAGGCGTGAGCAGAGGGTGCGGGCACAGGGGATGCAGCAACACCCGCAGCAGACCACAATCCCGACGAAGCAGGCCAGGGATGTCAGGACGGCCATGAGAAGGCCCTTCCACTTGCCGAACATGTCGGTCATCCATTTCTCCATGGGTTGTCGATCCCAGAGTCCTCTGCCATCTGGACGGAAAGAGCTCGAAGGCCGGCCAGGGCCCTTGTCACTGACCCGTCAGGGGCCGTGTTTTGGGAATGAAGGTGCAGCACTGAGCCCCAAACATCGAACAGACCCCCCCTTTCTCGGCTAACAACATGTCTAGGGCTAGACGGTTTTGATACGCCATTAGAGAGGTGGCGGCCAGTTGTGAGGCCAAGCCTTCTACCGCGTCGCGAGTCAGGTTGGATAGGCGCTGGACGTTGTAGTGAATGTAATTAATGCGATCTACGTTTTTGTTGGGGTGATTGGAAATATGGCAGAGATAAGGGTATGTTCTCGAAACCCGCGGCGATCTGATCTGCTAACTTAAACTGGTTCGGAACGCCCCGGGGAATGCCTATGCTATCCATGTACGTGGGGGAGTTCTTGGTTAAGTCAAAGTGGTCGGTGAGAGCGGAGTCGCGGCGGTGTCGAGAGGTAGTTCGGTTCTCGGGCCCGGGCGAACCCCGGGTAAAGAGCGTGACGGGCATAAGTAGGCGCACTATAATGCAGGTTCCGGACCATTGTGCCGGGAGTGTAAGTCTAAGGGTGAATTTGTCACAGGACCAGAATAGGTCTTGGCGTCCTAGGCCCGGTTCGGTCATGTTGGGCCAAAGCGTAACGTTCGCGATGGAGTGGCACCACGACGGCGGTACCCCCCAACATTCACCGCACCGGCCCTGGTGATGCAAGAGTGGGTGTACTCCCCAGGGGAGTACACCGGGGAATTGAGTCGTTAAGGCCGGGTGGAAACAGAGAGCTAAGGAGGCCGCAGCCGGCCGGTTCGGGGGTAACAAACAGAGCTAACATGCAGTGAGAGCCGATGGGGTCGCTGGTAAAATCGAACAGTACTGGGGTCGAGATTAGATGGGGGCGGGCTGACGCACAGGCTACGCAGTCGGACAGCCCCTGGAATCGGACCGTAGCAGCAATCCAGCTAAGCCATGCATTATCGTCTGCGTAGCCAATCGTGGGTGGGGAGTCGCCCCACGGAATTTAAATCAAAAATCGTGACCGGGCCGTCGCGAGTCATTATGGGTCGGACCGGGGGTTTAGGAGTTGTCGTGTTGGCCCTGGAGGCTGGTGCGGTGGGTGTGGTGGGGGCCATCCTGAAATTTATTTTCAACAAGGCCAGCGTGTCCGGGCCGGAATGGTATACCCCGAACGCGAGATAGGCAGAGTCAGTGTCCACACCGCACACCCGAGCCGACCCGAATTTGGGGTTACCCCATCCTTGGTACGGGTTGCTGGTAATGTTCCTGAGGGTAAGGGTGATTCTGCCGTTGCTTCCCGAGAGGAAGCCATTCGCCTGTAGTGCGGCCGTCGCGTGAGGCCTGTGGAGAGTCTGAGAGCGGTTAGTCACATAGTACCCCTGGTGCTTCCCTGTCATCCATAGTACATTTCCCCACCCTCGACACCAGCGCTGGCTTATGCTGTAGTCCGGGGACCTCATTACCCCGTTGCCCTGGACTCCCGATAAGGAACCCTTGGGTGAATCGCAGATGTATGCATCGTACTTTTCCCAGGCTGCGGGTCCGCCTACGCACGAAACGACGTCGCATAGGAGGAAGGTATAGGCGGCGCTGGAACCATAAGTATAGGTTAGGGATAGCCCACCGTATTTGTTGAGGCAGGGGTCGCTGGGGGATTTGGCGGCTTGCAGGGGTGTCTGTCTCCTGCGGCGGTGTGGACTCTGGGTTGGGGGTCCTAGGCCCGGAGTGGGCAGGGCCGAGCTGTGGTAGTGGAGGATCCTTCGGGTGCCTGCCTTTGCCTGCCAGAGGGTGGCCGCTACATTTCCGTTCCTCTGTGTGACGTCCAGATGGAAGGGGGTCGTATAGTCGGGGGCTTGGAGGGCGGCGGCTGAGTGGAGGGCCTGCTTCAGCTGATGGAAGGCGGTGTCTTTTCCTGGGTCCCATTCCAGCGGAGCTCGTAGGTGTCGGGCCCCGGCTGTGGTGACCATCTGGCGGAGTTCGGACGTTCGTTCTGTGAATTCCGGGAGGTACTGGCGGCTGTAATTGCACAGGCCCAGGAAGGCCAACATTTGCTGAACCGTGGCGGGTTTTGGGTAATTCAGGATGGTTTCTCGGGTGTCCTGGGTTATGTCTCTGGTGTCTCCTCCGATTAACCTCCCCAGGAATTTCACCGTGGGCCGCACAGCCTGTAGTTTGGGCCGCTTGACCTTGTACCCTGCTTTCCCTAGGGTCTCGAGCAGGATCTTGGTGGCGTTCACACAGGCTTGTCTGGTAGGCGCGGCGAGCAGGATGTCGTCTACATATTGGACCATAACCACTCCGTCGGGAAGTACAGTGTCTTTGAGGTCCTTCCGCACACAGTCGTTGAATATGGTGGGGGTCGATCGGTACCCCTGTGGCATTCGGGTGTAGGTGAGTTTTTCTCCCCTCCAGGTAAAAGAGAAGATGTCTTGTGAGTCTTTGTCCAGGGGGATGCAGAAAAAGGCGTTGGCCAGGTCTATTGCAGAGAACCATAGGTGGTCGGGGTTAACCACGTGGAGCGCCACCTGCGGGTTTGGCACCCTCTCGGGGGGTCCTTCCGTGGCGTCGTTTACTAGACGGAGATCATGGGCCATCCTCCACGTGAGTCCGTCCGCCTTCTTTACTGGGAGAATCGGGGTGTTCCAAAGGGACTGAGAGGGTCGGAGGACTCCTGCCTTTTTGAGTCCCTGTATGGTGGCTGCGATCCCTACTTCTGCCTCGGGTCTGACCTTGTACTGGGGCTGGTGTATCGGGGTTTGATCGGGTTTGAGAGGTATTCGGATGTTGTGCTGGGGGGTAAACCCCATGTCGTAGGCGCCGGTGGCCCAGAGCTTCTGAGGGAGGTCGTCTAGCATGTTCTTTACGTCAGGGTCTTCGGCGTCCAGGGGCTGGGGGTGTTGACATCCTCGGGGGCGAGCGGTCGGTCGCGCTCCACTCGTTCTGCCACCCCCCAGGAGGCCGTCCGGGGAAAGGAGATTCGGATCAAGCCTGTGCCAGGGGCTATGTGTATGTGTGGGTTATCGGTGAGGGCCCACTCTCGTACTTGAGCCGCTCGGCAGACCATGGGCCCCAGCTTCATGGCCGTGTGGTGCCTGGCCACTGCCAGAGTCACGTGTGGTCGGGACTCGGGTTTGAGACGGTACCAGTATTGTTGATCTGGGGTGAGAAGGGTGGGGGCCGCCACCCCCTCAGGTCCGATGTACATTTCTTCATAGAAGCACTTCTGGCCGGTTCCCTCCATTGTTCGTCTCCATTGTTCGTCGTAGCTTTCGTCTGGGTCACGAAGGACATTAAGGGTCGTGTGGAGGGGGTCGTGCGGTGGGGAGGAGTCTCCCTGTTGATGGATCCAGGGGGCCCACTCTTGATACGTTTCTTCTAGGGGCTTGAGTCCGTCCGGGGTAGTCATGTTCCGGATCCAATACACGTCTGACGGGGGGCTCAGGGGCGGGGGTTCATGCACCAGCATCATCTGGAGGGGTTGGTCGGCTTCTGTCGTCATTGAAGTCCCTTCGGGGGAACAGCTGATGTGGCAGTTGATTTTGCTCAGGATGTCTCTACCCATGAGGTTGGTGGGGCACTCGGGGGCATATAGGAGGGAGTGGTAGAAGGTTTGCCCCAGGATGGTGAGCGGCAAGGGGGTGGTGAGGGGGTTGGTTTTTTCTATTCCCGAGAACCCCATGGTAGTCAGGGTTCGAGTGGAGAGGGGTGGGGTTTCATGGTTCAGGTCCCCGATGGTGGATACGGTGGCTCCGGTGTCGACCATGAAACGAATCGGGGTCTGGTTTACGAGTCCGTCCACCATTGGGGCTCCCGTTCCCAGGTTCACCACCTGGGTCCCTCTCGAGGTTCTCGGGTCCCGTCAGTATTGGCTGTCGTATCCCGGGTCCCTCCAGAGAGGATACATCGGGGTTCCGGGGTTTGAGGCATGCGTTGATCCATTTCCAGGGTTGCCGTGGGGCGGACCGGGTTGCTGTTGACGGTCATGTTGGTCGTGTTGCATCCCTGGTGGTCCCTGCTGGGGGCAGTCCCTCGCCCAGTGTCCTATGAGCCCACAAATGTAGCAGGGGTAGGACACGGTAGGGTTTGCGCGTGGGGTCCGGCCCCTTCCTCTCCATTTGGATCCGCCTCTATATTGGGACTGTTGGTTCTGGTACATCCCGGGTCCCATCTGTGTTGCTGGGTTCGAGGGAAGGGGGGGGTGTGGATATGGGTACGGGTACGGCGGGGGTTGGGGTCCCCATGTTTGAGCGGGAGGGGCTTGCACCTGGGTCGGAGGAGGTCCACTTGGCTGTACCAAGGGGTTGGGGGTAGGCGGCGGGGCCGGAGGCTGGGCCACTTCGAGGGGCATGATCTCGGAGGCGTGGTCTTTGTTGGACTCTTTCTTGTCCCGGTTGTGTTCCTGGGTTGCTTTCTTCACGTCCATGCGCAAGAGTCGTTTCTTCAGGTCGCGTTCTTCTTTGAGGTCTTCGTCTTCTCGGTCTTGCTCCTGGGTCACGTGGTGTGTAATGGCCTCCTCCCAGTCCATGGCGTTCATTCTTCCGAGTCCAATCACTGTTTTGAGGCCTTCGCGGACTTTGGTGCAGAGACCCGTCTCAACCGCGATCCGGAACATGGCTTCGGTGGCGGCGGAGGCTCCTGGTAGGGTTCCGAATCCGTCTTTCCATCGTTCAGTGGCTCTTGTAAGGTATTCGCCCGCTGATTCACTGGGTTTTCTTTTCAGGCCGGTCATACATGCTGCTGAGTTCTGGGATGGGTAGAGGCCCCTCAGGGCATCCCACCATAGGGGGCGGAAGGGGTCGAAGGGGGAGTCGTCTGGCTCTCTGGTGGTTCTGGCCGCGTTTTCCACGTCGTTGACTGCTCGGGGTCCTTCTCCTCTCATGAGGACCGCTCGGATGTCCCCCATGGTGAGCCGGTCGGCTGTGGTCAGTCGTTCGAGGTTCCTGATCCACTTGCCCGCCCCCAGTTTGAGCGAGGGGAGGTCTTCCACTAGTCCCTTGAGGTCGCGGTGGGTCCAGGGAGTGTACATGGCTCGTCCTGCAGGGGTTTCTATTAGTGGGTACATTGATTCTGGGCCCTCATCCTGGTCGTGGTTCATCCGGCGGCCGGGGGCTTGGCTCCTTTGTGTCGGGGGGCCAGTTTGTGGAGTGCTGGTGGCGACCGGGGTCGTGATCGGGGTTTCGGTACTTCGGGCTCGTGATCTGCCCGAGCCAATTGTCCTGTGGATGGAGCTTCTTCCCCACCTCTGGTCTCTGCCTTCTTCCCTTTCCCGTATCTGTCGAGACAGGAGTTGGGTTTCTGTCTCGATGCTGTGGGTCATTCTTTCCAGCGCTTCTTCTCTCCATTTTGTTCCCTGTGGGTCCCACTCTAAGGTGTCTGCGGCCTCTTCATCGCTTTCCTTGCTTCTTCCGTGTCTCCCCTGGGGAATTCCGGAGTGTCTCCTCATTTCTTTTGTTGCTCCTGCCACTTCTGCTTCTCTTCTTTAGAAGATAGGTTGATCAGGAAGGCGGCCAAGTCCAATGCTCTGGCGCCAGGGACGCCGATCCGCGTCATCATCCTTTCTGCTTCCGACTGGGCTTGCTCTGGTAGTGGTGGCCTGGTTTCGGGGGCCTGGGCATGGCCGGGGCTGGAGGAGGGGGGTGTCCAGTTCTCGGTGCTGGGTGGTTCTTGCCCCAATGGTCCGGCTCTTCCTGGTATCATCGGGCATGGGGCGGAAGCTGTGGCCAGCTTCAGGCTTTCCTTGCTTTGTGGATGGTTTCTCTTTGTGAAGTGGGTCCCTTCTTTGGCTCGTTCTGGTTCCAGGGGGGCGGGGCTTTGCCAGGTCACCGTGACCGGGGACTGAGGGGTGGCGTGGGTTATTTCGATAACTGGGTACATGAGATGGGGGAGCGCAGGGACCTGGGTAGGACCCATCTCGGTGTCACTTACTCCATCTGCGGGTACCTGGGTGGGCAGGGGCGGGAAGTCGGTCGGGGCATAGGGGAGGGAGTACGGAGGTGGGCGGGCCTGCACATCGGCCTCCGGTAGGGAGGGATATAGCGGAGCTGTCCGGCTTGGTTGGCCAGGGGTTGGATAGACTGGGGCTATCAGGTTCGGTCGGGCAGGGTTTTCTTGGTCCGCTAGGAAGGGGTTCTTGGCGGAGAGGGCTGGTTTTAGGGTGTGGGGCAGGAGGCAAGAGGCCAATGCATTTAATACTAAGATTCTCTTTTGTTTTATCCGGTCTTGGGCTTCGAGTGCATCCGTTCGTCCCGCCTTGGTTCCAGCGTTGTTGCGGCGGACCTTTGCCTGCTCATACTGGCTGCCAATGTGCGCGCGTATGGCGGCCCGGCCGGCCTGGTCGAGGGGTCCCATTCGGATCACGCCCTCTTTCTGCCAGGTTTTGATGTAGACCTCACATCGGTCCTCCCATTTCTTCCGGTCTTGGCCTTTCAATATCTTCCCTGGTTCAGCGTTGAGGCACAACCAGCTCAGGGCTCTGGTTCGCTGCTCGTCCGACATCGTGGGCGCGTTCGCCGCTTCTTCTTACGACAGCCTGGTATGGGGGTGGTCGGGGTTGTGGACGCCTTTGCACTGAAGGCCGGATGCGGGGAGGTTTGTCTTTTTTAGCTTTATTAGTGACTGGGATAATTCTTCTAACAGGGGGTGATCGAGAGTCGGGGTTGGATTGGTATTGATGCTGTCTATTTGGAGGCGATGTAGTTGGGGAAGGGCAGGGTTGTTGTTGTCCAGCAGTGGGCGCTGTAGTTGGGGAAGGGTAGGGCTGGAGTGGTCCAGTAGGGGGCGGTGTAGTTGAGGAAGGGTAGGGCTGGAGTGGTCCAGCAGTGGGCGCTGTGGTTGAGGAAGGGTAGGGCTGGAGTGGTCCAGCAGTGGGCGCTGTGGTTGAGGAAGGGTAGGGCTGGAGTGGTCCAGTAGGGGGCGGTGTAGTTGAGGAAGGGTAGGGCTGGAGTGTTCCAGCAGGGGGCGGTGTAGTTGAGGAAGGGTAGGGCTGGAGTGTTCCAGCAGGGGGCGGTGTAGTTGAGGAAGGGTAGGGCTGGAGTGGTCCAGTAGGGGGCGGTGTAGTTGAGGAAGGGTAGGGCTGGAGTGTTCCAGCAGGGGGCGGTGTAGTTGAGGAAGGGTAGGGCTGGAGTGGTCCAGCAGTGGGCGCTGTGGTTGAGGAAGGGTAGGGCTGGAGTGTTCCAGTAGGGGGCGTAGTTGAGGAAGGGTAGGGCTGGAGTGTTCCAGCAGGGGGCGGTGTAGTTGAGGAAGGGTAGGGCTGGAGTGTTCCAGCAGGGGGCGGTGTAGTTGAGGAAGGGTAGGGCTGGAGTGGTCCAGTAGGGGGCGGTGTAGTTGAGGAAGGGTAGGGCTGGAGTGTTCCAGCAGGGGCGGTGTAGTTGAGGAAGGGTAGGGCTGGAGTGGTCCAGCAGGGGGCGGTGTAGTTGAGGAAGGGTAGGGCTGGAGTGTTCCAGCAGGGGGCGGTGTAGTTGAGGAAGGGTAGGGCTGGAGTGTTCCAGCAGGGGGCGGTGTAGTTGAGGAAGGGTAGGGCTGGAGTGTTCCAGTAGGGGGCGGTGTAGTTGAGGAAGGGTAGGGCTGGAGTGTTCCAGCAGGGGGCGGTGTAGTTGAGGAAGGGTAGGGCTGGAGTGTTCCAGCAGGGGGCGGTGTAGTTGGGGAAGGGCAGAGCTGGAGTGGTCCAGATTTGGCGGAGGGGGAGGTGTGGCTTGGGACTGAGTGAGAGAACTCAAAAAATGGCGGCCGTGATGCTATAACTCTGTGTGGCCTGTCTAACACACGAGAGCGGATGAGAGACTAGGGGGTAACCCTTGTCACTCTTGGAGGAGGAGAACGAGAAAAAAGGAGGAAAAAACAGAGGGGAGGAAGCAAAAAACAATCACAAGGCCTAGAGACGTTATTCAATACATCCAGATATTCCTTATAGACAATAATCGTTATCTGTCCTTATTGATTAATCCGCTTCAACAGACTAAACCATCAACCCACGCGGCAAAGAGATGTTGTTTAGTATCGCAGTTTATCTATGCGACAGGTCCAGCAGTAATTCAATGAAACACAGTAAAAGAGATATCTCTTATCCTTGTCAACTTATCTAGGTCTAGTTTTAACGGGTCCAACAGTAAATGAAAGCAACACAGTAAAAAAGGTTATTTATCATTTGTCAATTCATCTAAGTTTAGTTTTAACGGGTCCAACAGTAAATGGAAGCAACACAGTAAAAAAGGTTATTTATCATTGTCAATTTATCTATTTCCGCAGGTTAAGCCATAGACCGAAGCAATACGTCCGAGAGACATTATTCATTATTATCAATCTATCTATTCTTTCCTTTACCCGTTTTAACGGGCGAAGATAGAGCGGACCACGCATACACACCCACTGATTCACTCACAGATTCTCTCTTTCGCGCAGACGTACACAGACACATATCAACAGACTTCTCATTCTGTGTCCCGCACCTACAATCAGCAGACACGGCAAAATAGCGTTGAGCATAACAAAGCAAGCACGCGTTGCACACATAGCCGGGTTATCATTAATTGATTTATTTCTATATTTAACCGGCTCACAAATACGCTCGTCCTCTTTCTCTCTCTCTCTGGGCCTCTTACACACACACACACAGCCACTTCGTCGCTTTCTCTCTGGGCCTCTTACACACACACACACACAGCCTCTGGGCCTCTCTCTCTGGGCCTCTTACACACACACACACACACAGAAACATACACCCACTCTTGCTCTCCTATTCTTCCACCCACGCTGACTCTCGTTCTCGACTCCATACACACGCACTTGCTCTCTGGTCGTGAAGGTGGGGGTGAGAGGTCTCTGCTATCCCTAGTCTGCGTCAGTTCAGGTGTCTGTCCGTCAGTCCCCGCATATGCAATGAATATATGGTCAAGAGCTCGCTGTGCTTCTTCAGGCACCTCAGATTCACTTATCAAGGGCGGCGAGCCTTAGGCCTCGAGGGTGTTCTTTCACCACGCAACGAGCCTAGTTTATTTATTTAATACACAAACAAAGAGGGGGATTCTGACCCTCTTGATACACAGGTGGGGCCTTTAACCCTCTTGATACACAGGTGGGGCCTTTAACCCTCTTGATACACAGGTGGGGCCTTTAACCCTCTTGATACACAGGTGGGGCCTTTAACCCTCTTGATACACAGGTGGGGCCTTTAACCCTCTTGATACACAGGTGGGGCCTTTAACCCGCTTGATACACTGGTGGGGCCTCAAACCCTCTTGATACACTGGTGGGGCCTTTAACCCACTTGATACACTGGTGGGGCCTTTAACCCGCTTGATACACTGGTGGGGCCTTTAACCCACTTGATACACTGGTGGGGCCTTTAACCCGCTTGATACACTGGTGGGGCCTTTAACCCGCTTGATACACATCCATTACTTGGCCATCGGTATTCTCCATTCACTATGACCGATTCTTATAGGCCCTATGGTCTCGTCGGTATTCTTTCACCATGCAACGAGCCGATATTCGATGTGTCACGCGTTCAGGGTTAATCGGGTTTATGGGGAAATGCTGGGATACAGTCCTATTCGTCCCCACGAGATATCCCGTAGCGAACCGCTCTCACAGTCTCACCTCCTAATGTGATTCCTATATAACTATGCAGAGTTTGGATTTTATCAACAGGTTCTGCCTACCTTTTGTTGTGCGATCGCGAGGTGAGACTGCAGGAATCGGTCCGGTGCTCCGGGGTCCGAGGCCGTGCCGCTCTCCGTCTCTCGTTTCCCCGTTGCGTGTTCAATTCAGAAAAAATCACGTCGAGGGTCACCAAATTGAAGGGAAAAAACGGTCTGTCTAGTTACTGGATCAGATAAATGAGACGGAGAGGTAATAAAGTCTATCGGCACGAGGACCTTGGATTTATTAAGTAAAGTGGCAACGGTTATACAGAGTCATAAAGCGTGAGAAATCGAATATGTCTAAGTCCCTAATCAGCGCTGATGGTTCGTCCAGAGCTTCGCCTCCGTGGAAGGTCTGCTTCAGAAGAAGGGCAGAAGTGTCTGTGTGATACAGTTTTATGCTGTATCTTCCTCTTGGTGAGGTGTGTGCGTTTGAGACGTATGTGGTTCTGTGTGTCTTTGCGTGACCTTGGCTCTCAGGCCCTAGTGTGTCTCCTCGTGTTCTTCCTGATGGGGGAGCGCCTCAAAGAGTCTCCTGATTGTGGCCCTCCCGTTCTGAGGATGAAACAGTGCTTTGCGTGACCTTGGCTCTCAGGCCCTAGTGTATCTCCTCGTGTTCTTCCTGATGGGGGAGCGCCTCAAAGAGTCTCCTGATTGTGGCCCTCCGTTCTGAGGATGAAACAGTGCATTGTCTGAGTGTTTACCATTTGCCTGGCGGAGAAATGGGGCCTTAGCTCTGGCCTCGACCTGACTATGTTATCATGTGTGTGTTATGTGTTTAAAAGTTGAATGTGACTGCCATGTGTTGTGCTCATCAGGCGTTAAGAGTTGACTATTGTAAGGTGACTGCCATGCGATGTGCTGATCAGGCTGGGGTAGGAGTTAGCTATATTTATAATGTACATGTGATGTGCTCAGCAGGTTATTTTGCCCAACAGCGTATACATTAATTAGTGTTACGTATTTTAAGAACATAAGCTGCCCCCACATAGCCTCTAGGAAGCAGATTCAAACTCACAAGCTGTATTACCCTCACATAGCCACAAGGAAACAGGACCCGAACATATAAGCCGTAAATACTGTACATAGCCACAAGGGGAGCAGGACCTTACTGAAGGCTGTAATAGCTACTCCATCCACAGAAGGCAGCACCTTTAGACAGCTGAGGAAGCCAAGGCTATACGTCACATAGGCCACGCCCAACTAGGTATTTAAACGGGTCCGGAAGCAAAAAAAAGGCAGAAACTTCCGGTAGTTCAGACTTGCGGGTTGGAGGTATTGACCAGCTGGGAGTCACTCGCACGTGTTCAATACAATTCCCCTCCTTTTGCTCCGTAGTTACCTTACCGAAATACAAATAAAGTGAGACCTCTTTCTTCGAATAACTTTCTGGCATTTTAGCCTGTATCCAGTTTGTTTCCTGCAGCACTTAAATATCGGATTTCAAATTGATTAACACCCCACCAAACTTCCGCATATTGTTAAGACCGTTGATGGTAATTGAGGTGAGTGTGACCATTGAAACCAAAAGACAAAGAGTGGGTATTACTGTTAAAATCTTTTTTTTTTACGTACCCCTTTCATTTTCACGTTTCTGTTCCTCATCGGAATCAACCCCTCTCCTGCGTCTGACCCTGGGCGCCCTCTCCCTACAAACACCCAACGCCTCATTCACCGACTTATTCTCCCTCTCCGTTCCATCAGCCAGTGTGGGGGGGGAACTTATAGCCGCCATACCACGCCAATGAGACGCGTCGGCTGTAGCCTCTCTAGTCCCAGCACAAGACCCCTCGGCTGCATCTCCCTCTACTGTAGGGCACGCGGGCGCCTGTAAAGAGAGGAGCCCCGCTTGAGAGCTCCTCCCCCCCCCCCCATACCTGTGCCCCCATCTCCCCCTGTTGCCGGGGCCATTGACACAACCAAGTCAACTACTAGGCTAGACCCCGTGCCATGTCCCGCCTCGTTCCTCAACTGTCCAGACCCCCGCGGCACCCTGGCTACGCCCTCCGCTGGTGTAGGGTGCCCAGATGCCGGTAGAGAGGAAAGCTCTACTTGAGAGCTTTGCCCCCCGGGCATCCCCGTGCTCCCCACACCCGGGTCCTTCAGCGCAACCAGTAACTGACTGTCCAAGCCTGTCTCCCCGTCAGACAGCTCCCCGTGCTCCATCTCCTCTTCCTCACTCTCTTCCCCTCCACTTTCCTCACTCTCCAACGATACAGTCTTTGAAGCCGGATCAACTGAGAGGGCACCCGCTCCCACCTGCTCCTCCCTACACACACATTTTCCGTTCTATTACCACACTCTGTGTGTGCATTTGCATTTCATCACAGCCACACACTCCCTTGCAGGGTGTCCCTGCTTCCCGCACTTCCTACACAGGAATTCAAGACAGTCCCTCACTATGTGTCCAGGCTGGATGCACAATCTAAAAACCTTTAGAGGGATTGGTATGTACCAATCTCGGGTCAGCTGATATAAGGGAGGCGTGTCAGTCCCGAGGGGGGGAGCTAGAAGGCGGAAGCTAGGCCATGTGCTCTCTGTATATGCTCTGTTATGTGAGAAGAAAATGGAAATAAAAGTAATTTTGCTTCACCACTGCCTTTTTGTGCTGATCCTAAGACCGCTCGACATTCTACCTTTTGACACGTATAGCATCCCTCATTGTTTGTCATGGATGGCACGGAAATATTCAGCACCCTTTTCGGTGTCAAAACGTGTCGACCAAGGCAAGGACCGTACTTCTTTGTTGAACTTCACCTTTACAAAGCGTGTTCCCTCACATATTGTCATCCCAGGCCACTTCCTCCTTGCAATAGGCGAAACTGCCTCCACACCCCAGTCCGCAAGCTTCTTGAGAATCTCCTCAGCCGTAATGTACACCGGTAGACTCATGAAGGATACCACCATCTCATCTGATGTCAAGTCTTTTGCGACGACGCTGGTCCCCCTTATCTTAAAACCATCCAACAATCGCCGCTTCCCGTTGGGGTGATTCATCGTCACTTCATATTTGTTCAATGAGAGGTAGCGACATCCCAACACCAATCCACACACACTCTGCATCGCCCTTAACATCTCCATCATCGGGATCTTCTCCTCTCCCACCAGCACCACAGCCAACTCCCTGCTGTAGCTCGGGCCACCATCCGCAACCTTGTCTTCCTTCTCTCTCTCGCTGCTCTCTCCGGAGTCAGCGGTCTCCGCCCAGTACGTCCTCCGATGTCCCCTTCGCCATACAACCACCATCCGTCGCCGCACCAGGAGCCGTGTTCCGTTCCATGTTGTCTTCCATTCCAGTTGTCAAAACCGTGTGACATCGAAAAAAAAATGAACTAAAGTGTATTAATACTCCCCCAAACAGCAAGCTGTCGGGGGAATAAACAACTAACCAAAAATATATCAATAAATACTTAACTTAACACCAAAAAAACTCCTCGCTCCAACACCGTCCACCTCTCACCACTCGAGCACACCAAACCTCAATGGGCGTATCACTTCCTCAATGGGCGTATCACTTCCTCAATGGGCGTGTTCAGGGGGGTATGGCCGTAAGCAATTATTGCGGGGTCCGTACTGGCTTTTATACAGGAGCACACAAGGAGTGAGAGTGCTGCCTTGGCCAGAGACGGGACTTTTACAGAAACAATGATTAGATCCATAATGAATGAAAGAATTGAATGAATGAATACGTTATTCCAGACACAGAGTTCCATATTTGCACAATGCATTACACTGATTGGGCGTCATCGTTTGCGTGATCTTTTGAAGAAACGTAGCGTTCTATGTCGTATAGGCTTCGCTTTTTAAGGCTATCGCTATTGGGTTATCCCTAGGCGTGAGCCGTAGCACTGAAATATTTGTAATCCCCGCGCACAGCGTGGGCCTCAACAACGTCCGCAGTTCGCAAATATAGTCAGGCGCCGGCGGATGTTCTGCTCCCATTTTCTTCAGGACGATCCTGTAGCATACTGAAGTAAATAAATAGATATTATGGACTCGAAGACGATCCGCATCTGCACGGGTTACATCTTGCCGTATGGCGGCCATGAGGTGTGCAAGGGCTGCCTTGGCATGAACATCGCCGCTCTGTCTTTGTCGGCATTGTGGACAGCGCAAAGCCGACCCTGCCGCCGCCATTGCTGAATGGGCCGACGACGTCTCCCCCGGCCTCCCCTCTCCGAATGGAGAGGCCCGGGGCAGCAGCATTGCCCGTCTCTGCCGCCACCTCACTTCCAGTGATTGGAGCTTTGGTGGCAGAGCTAGCGGGCATTATCGCCAGGGCAGCCGCAAACCTTGGATTTGCGGTGCCCTATGCCTCACGCCTGGACCAGCTGCATGGCATCTGGGGGCTCGAGGACGCGACACGCCCCGCCCGTTTCGACCCGATCTGGCCGAAGTTTCCTGCCATCAGACCGTACTTCAGTGGGACTGCGGCGGAGCCCGGGAAGCTCGTGGTCCCGGTGAAAACATTTATCCAGGTCACGAAGACGGAGGGTCTGACAGACCGGGGTTACAGGGCGGTTCCGCCGCTGGATCCCGCTCTGTGTGCTGTCTTTGGAGTGAAGCCGGGGCTTAGCGACCGCTGCCCCACTCCCGCTGCTTTTAAAAAGGCGACCTCGCCCTGCTTACCAGGTCCGCCCAACTCCATCGCAGGCTGCGGCGAGTGGCCAGCAAAGGCCTCGGGCAGCGGGCTCATGGGGCGATGTCCCGCCCCACGAGCGCCGGCTATTACGGGGCGAGGGAGAAACATGCGACAGCGAGATGCGTTCGCTCACAGACCATGGCCAAACACACTCCTGTACACTATCCCGCCCGTCCCCCTGATTCCCCAAGTCTTGGATCGAGTCCAAGAGGAGCGGCTGTATATGATTCTCATAGCACCATAACGCACGAGTGCACCGTGGTTTGCCTGCCTCCAGTGTCTGCTCTTGGGGCCGCCGAAGGAACTCCCTTGTCGGCGGGACGCTCTCTCACAGGCAGGGGGAGCAATCATAGATTACTCAGAGATCGGCCAGCGCTTGTGGGCCTGGCCGCTGAAAGCGATCTCACCCATCTCTTGTGCCCCGTACGCACGCTTGCCTGTTATGTGAAGCGCACGGAGGCTCTGCGCAAATTTCAACAGTTATTTGTGCATTACAGAAAACATTCCCAGGGCCTCCCCCTGACGAAACAACGGCTGTCGCATTGGCTGTGTGATGCTATCACACAGGCTTATGTGTCAGCGGGGGCAGAGCCGCCTGAGACTATCAGAGCTCACTCGACCAGAGGAATATCGTCCTCTGTTGCTCTGCAAAGAGGGATGCCTATGGAGGATATCTGCACAGCAGCCTCCTGGGCTTCCCCATGCTCTTTTATTAGGTTTTACCTGAGAGACATGTCGCGCCTCTCTATGACGCACTCAGTTATAGGTGCTTTGTCAGAGTGAGTGTGATTGTGTGACTATTCCCCTCGCATATTAGACAATGTGAGGAGGAGTCAAATATTCATGCTGAGAGCTTGTGTCTTATCAGACACATTGGAGCTGCTCGTTGATGACGTGCCGTTAGACGCATGACGTATGTTATGCTACGTCTGACGCATGATACTAGCGCGTATGTAGCTGTGTTTCTGGTACTGATCGGGACCAATGAGGCATAGACTATATCGTGCTTCGCCCTTTAACCCAATAGTGATAGCCTTAAAAGGCGAAGCCTATACGACATAGAACGATAGTTACGTATTGTAACTCTAGATTCTATGAGTATAGGCGCAGCCTTTTAAGTGTCGGCCTCATTGTCCTTTAAATAGATGAAGAAAAGCTGTTTATTGGGAGCAGAATGTCCGCCGGCGCCCGCCTATATCTGCGAAATGCGGACGTCGTTGAGGCAAGCCGCACGCGGACGTAATTGAGGCCCACGCTGTTGGTGGGCGGGGATTACAAATTTTTCAGTGCTACGGCTCACGCCTAGGGATAACCCAATAGCGATAGCCTTAAAATGCTGCGCCTATACTCATAGAATCTAGAGTTACAATACGTAACTATCGTTTCACTGAGACAGTGGGAGAGGAGGAGGAGATTCACGAAGGGGGATAGAAGGAGGGAGGGGAGAGGGGGGTGTTGGATTCACGAGGAGGAGGAGGGTGCGGAGGGAGGGTGGTGGTGTGGGGGTTTCACTGAGACAGTGGGAGAAGGGGGTGGAGGAGGGGTCCTCGGGTGTAAGGGGCCTGGAGTTAGGGAGGTGGGGACTTTACGAGCGAAAGGGGTAAGGGGGGGAACTCGTCTTTAATAACAAAATACCAACAGACTTGAATGTAAAATGTAAGCATGCATTCCAGGGTGGTATCAGCGGATCGGCAGAAAAGATAGTATCCACTCCGAACGTCCGCTACTGCTTATTGAGCTACTGCTTAGGAACACAGACCGTGCCGGCCTTAGGAAAGGTCAGAAGAATGGGAGAAGTGAAAGATAGTAAGGATTGGATTGGAACTCTCGTTAATATACTATTTTGGCCCGATCTACACAGAGACCAATAGTGGAGGACTTCACCTCGCACCCAGTACCAAGAATAATCGTTAACGAGTACTCAAAACAACTCAAGAGTGGGGCATGAAAGACAAAGCCACTCTGTGGGGGAGGGGAGGGGAGGGGGGGGGGTCAAAGTGGAGGCTGTGAAACGCAGAGGGCAAGGTGTATTTATGAGGAAGGGGGGGAGGGAGGGCCTATTTCCAGACAGACAGACACACACATACACCAAGAGTATTTACAGATACCTCCACATGTATACATAAATATTATTCTCCCAAAGATGTCGAATGCTATACGTGTCAAAAGGTAGAATGTCGAGCGGTCTTAGGATCAGCACAAAAAGGCAGTGGTGAAACAAAATTACTTTTATTTCCATTTTCTTCTCACATAACAGAGCATATACAGAGAGCACATGGCCTAGCTTCCGCCTTCTAGCTCCCCCCCTCGGGCAGTGTTGCCAGATTTGGTTGAGCTAAATCCGCCCAATCACGTTCCAAAACCCGCCCACTTCAGCAAAAAACCGCCCAATCACGTTTTTCACAGGAAAAAAATAATTTTTGAATAAACATTAAACGGATGTTGTGGTTCTAGTGTTATATGCGCCAAGAGTTACTTCTAATGGCTCCAATGTTTTAGGCTCCGTCCAGTTGAGGAGTAATAATAAACATCCCTGGGGATTTTACCATATCGACTCGTCCTTCTGATTACGCGGTAACGCTACGGTATTAAACAATTAAGCCCAAATGGCAAGTTCTATTTTATTATCACAGACCGTGCATGTCACAGAAAATGTGGAAAAATGCACTTCCTGTATCCCAGTGCCAGGCCCAAGAATTAACAGCAGTAACATCAACCACCTGCCTTTGCGTTAGTCCTAATAGCGTATGTGTGTGGGCGAGAAAGACAGTGTACGTATGTGTGTGTGTGTGAGTGACGTCAGCGAGTGAGTGGACGAGCGAGGAGAGTGAGCGGTAGCGTGTGTGTCTAGTGAAGAAGCGAACGAGTCCGGTAGAATAAAGTATCCATCCTGTCAATAATCGGTGGCCGCTTCATTTCGACCTATAAGCAGACACACTGCCGGTGAGGTGGGCTCTTAATTCAACGTTACAATACCTGCAACGAGCTTTGCTGTCATCTGCTGGGGCAGGCGCGATCCACGATTTTAATTCAGGGTCGGTCTCCCATTCCTTTCTATAAAGTTTTTTATATTTCCCCCACTTCGGCATGATGCTTATTTCGCTAACAGAGTTGAGAGAGAGCGGGCTTTTGCCTCAGACTTCTGCGTCGGCGCACAACGGTTTGTTGATGTGACATCACGACGTGAAGTATATTGAAGTATTGGCCTACTGAGTTTTGTATTTGTACTGTTTTTAAACCATAAAATAACAGTTTGGTGTGCTGTTTTCACATTATTAAAAAACCGCCAGATATTGGCAAAAGCAGCCCAAAATGTATATACCCGCCCAATGCATTTTTCCCCGCGAGATGAAATCTAAAGTAGCCCAATTGGGCGGGAACCCGCCCAATCTGGCAACACTGCCCTCGGGACTGACACGCCTCCCTTATATCACCTGCCCCGAGATTGGTACATACCAATCCCTCAAATATCGGCGGGGGTGTTTACATATCAATCAACTAAATATGCATCAAAACTGGTCAAAACAAACGTATCTTCAACGAATTAAACTACATCACCTTAGTTATTATTCGTGCGTGCATACCCGCCACTGCTTACAAAGTATATGTTCAAACAAAGATCATTGATTTTGCGGAGACGCAACGGCGTCACTCGCGCACGCCCCGCACCATATAGCTGTCCCCAGTCGGGCGCGCGCTTCCTAGAAGCCGCATGGATCGCACAGCTGACAACGGCGGTGAGCAGTTCTCCTTTTTACCAATCAATAAGCGAACTCGCCCCACAATCGCATAATTCAACAAACCCCAAACAATATGCAGACAATATGCAGTAACTTGATTACTGGTGATTACTCTTGCATGTCAGATAAATGCCCCGGTGCGGCCTCAATACGGACGCGTGAGGACGCGCCAATAGCCGCGTCATCACAATACGTTACAACATTATAGCCAAAATATTATGTGCTCAGAAACTAGTGACATTACTGATGGTTTCCAACTTATTGCTATGGATTTAATGAGACTTAGAGGTCGAGGGCACTCAATGAGCGTGCAAAAACTGTTGTTATGATCAAAATATTGATATTTAAAGCAAACTCAAACTGAATACTTCAAATATTGGAATTAAATATACAAACTAAATATGATAGCTCCAGCTGTTGACTAGTGAAAAGTGATAATTATACTATCACTTGAAACTAATGCAGGCATCTCCAAACGGCGGACCGCGGTCCGGACCAAGTGACGGTCCCAGGACCCATGACCAATTTAAAATAATAATAATAAAATCTTTTTTTTTTTTTTTATGATTTCACTATACAAAGCATGATTATTAAGTTAGTAAAATAATTTCTCACTGAAATACAAATTGAAAGGCAGAATAGTCTGTAGTACAGCATAAAAACAGCAAAAAGCAATGATCTTCACAGAGCGAAGATCATGCACTCACCGAACTCCCCCCCTCCCTCCGTCTGTCACGGCATGTGCGTAATAGCGTCACTCAAAAAATAGCCAATCAAATTTTTTGTTTACCGGAAGAGCGATTTGGAATGAGAAAATGGCTTGCTCGAAAATAAGGAAAGTTGACCCCGAAAACTCTTCTTTTTTTTTTACATTTTAAAGATGACTGGACTGACCAATACTTGTTCATTCTCCCGCAAGGCAGTACAAAACCTTTGTTGTGTCTTTTATGTGTTGAAAACGTGGCGCTGATAAAAAGCGGGAATATTAAGCGGCATTACGTATCCAAACACAGATCCTTCGAGGAAAAGTATCCCCAGAAGTCAGAAGTAAGAGCGTGGAAAATATCCGAGCTGAGAGCTCAGTATGAGAAGGCTACGCGTGTCTTCGCACACTCATTTACAGGCCACCAACGTGCAAATAAATGCTAACTTAAGATTGCATGGATTTTGGGGCAACATAAAAAAACTTTCATTGACACGACTGTTGTGAAGGAGTGCTTGAACGCCGTTGCCGAGACGTTACTTGAAGGTAAACAAAGGGATGAATTGTGTGAAAAAATAAAGCAAATCCCAATATGAGCTGCAACGACAACCAGAAAATCCGAAATGTTATCAGTTGACGCACTGTAACAGCTTCATGCCGCTGTTCAGAGTGCCCCATCCTTAGCCATTGATGAGTCTTCAGGTGTAACGGATAATGCCCAGCTTTTGGTTTATGTGCGATTGTTTCATCAAGACAAGAAATAGATCTGTGAGGACCTGTTGGGTCTAACACCTCTTGAGACACTGTTTTGCTTACTTGAAATGAAGGCCTAATGCTCTTTTTGTGTTTATTTGAAATGCAGGTCTGGTGTACCTGTTTTGCTTACTTGAAATGTAGGCCTAATGCACTTTGTGTTTATTTGAAGTGTAGGCCTAGTGTTCCTGTTCTGCTTACTTCACATGTAGGCCTTATGCACTTTTTATGTTTACTTGAATTGAAGGCCGAATGTACCTGTTTTGTTTACCTGAAATGTTAATATGCGTTACTTTGTCTTTTCATTGTTAAAAGTAAGTTATTTGGAAATTGAAAATAAATACATCTGAAATTATAAGGTAATATGCCGTGTTGATTGTATTTGACAAAAGAAGGCTATTAGGACGTGGTAGGTTCGGACCTTTCTTGGAAGGAATTTTTAGTAACTGGACCTTGTTCAATTTTAATTGAAGACCCCTGCTGTAATGGATCTTTTGGGGAATATATCAATAAAGAGAGACAGACAGACAGAGACTGACAGAGAGAGAGAGTATATATATAACGAGAGAGAACATATATAACGAGAGAGAGAACATATATAATGAGAGAGAGAACATATATAACAAGAGAGAGAGAGAACATATATAACGAGAGAGAGAGAGAGAACATATATAACGAGAGAGAGAGAGAGAGAGAGAGAGAACATATATAACGAGAGAGAGAGAACATATATAACGAGAGAGAGAGAGAGAACATGAGGGTCATTCCTACTATTCGGTGCCATTTCAGTCTGGTAACTTTCTATCAAAAACTTTAAAATGTTCCATGATTTTATCTTATCATCTGAAGGAGGGCATGTTAAATTATAAGAAAAATATATTGGTCCAGCTCAGGATATTATATTTTAATAATTTTGACCAAATTCTTCACACCTAACATAGGCCAAATGTCCACCCTGTTACGGGACATTCTCATTTCTATTAAAAAATGATTTGAATTTGCAGCTGTTATAAAATTTACATTTTCTTAGAGATATAATGTCCCTTATTTAACCCTGCAAATGTATTTTAACAAAAACTCATAAACAAGCATTATCTTGAGAAAAGACATGTGTTATTTTAGGACACAATGTAATTTCAACACATTTATTTTAGTATAAAAAGGAATTTTTTTTTAGTAATTTAATTTAGTCAATTTACTCCCTTTAAGCAACCACAAAGATATACATCTTTTTTGATGATTTCATTTAATTATTATCAATAAACACACAGGTAACAGGGTGGACAGAAGACTAACAGGGTGTACAGGACGTAACAGGGTGGACATCACAATATATATTTCATGAAAGAAAGGCAGTTAATTTACCTTAGAACATTCACATAAACATTGATAATGTAAAAATGATCTTCACTAACAACCCATTAATGAGGATAACTGCCCCAAACCTATATAGCAAATCAGCAACAGCAAAATAACCCCCCCCCCCCCCCCCCCCCACACACACACACACACACACACACACACACACACACACACACACACACACACACACACACACACACACACTTCAACCATCAAATGTACTGCACACCCAAAAGAAACATCAGGAACATTTTTCAGTCTTTGACCTCACAGTTGTCTTGGCAACAGCAAACTATTTATCAGACCAGCAACCCAGGTTTTCTAGGAACTTCCACACTTCCTTCTCTAGCTGGACAGACCTCTTATTCAAAGGTTGTGGCTCTTTCATCAGGCACACAATCTGGTCATCTCTGTACCAGCTAATGTCCTCTCGTGGACCTGGCCAGTAGAACTTGTTGATCCCATTCTTATGCATGCATTTTACTCTTACGTCTTCTTCAACTTCCAGGATGATTCCTGGGTAGGGTTCACCATCATATTTGACAATGCACCACTGCCCAATGTTTTCTTTCATGATGGCCTCAGGCCGTGAAGGCTCTTCAGTGCACTGCAGGCTTGCCTCTTCTCCCAGGCTCACCTCCTTTATCCCATAGCAGGCACAATCCAGTACACCTTTGTCTGCCTGACAAAGGCAAGTTATGTCCCGGTATTTAATTGTCCCTGGAGAGAAACTGATGACTTGGTGGATTTTCATTGTTCCTTTGACAGGAACAAGTGGGGGCGCTTCCATCATTTCCTGCACTTTCCTCTCAACATCTCCTTCTCCCACAAAAAAAAGTTCCACCGAAGTACCCACGCTCCTCAACTGGTGGAGCATAGCCTCTGCGTTGGGGATATCTCCTCCATGGCGGACGATTTGGTCAGCTGATCTTTTAAGGGTACCCCCGACACCATCTGGAGCTCCCTTTCCATGGCTGGCCTCAAAAAAGTTCCAGCTGATATCTTTAAAGCCTTTCTTGAAAGGCTCTTTTGAGATTAGGTAAAAGTTTCCCTTCTGTTTGTATTGTGTAGCTGGGCCGTCACTGAAGACATGAAGGCGATTAATCAGAGGGTATCTCTCCCTCACCATGTCTAACACAGGGTCGAGGTGGGCCCAGATAGCTGGGGGATCGTGCCGCCTAGAAGGCGAGATGGAGCAGAACGTCACTGGGGACTGCTCAGCTGCAGTGTACAGCACTCCTGTATGTAGGGTTGCTTGCTGATGTGACCCTCCAAAATGGACCGATTGAATTTCTTGAGAATACTTACAGGAGTAGTTCTCACTGAAATCTACATGTAGTAGACATTCGTTGTTCCTCAAGTTTTCTCTGAGCTGTCTGTAGGCCCCGTACTGCCACCTGATATTAAAGATGTGTCGCCTAAATCTAAACAGCCTGTCATGAAATTCACTTACAAGTTCATCCTCTGTTCTCATCACATTTTTCTTCACAGTGATTGTTGACCTTTTCCCAGACTCCTCTCCATCGTTCACTTTGGTGTTGTCTTCCAGAGACCATTGGGTTAGGGCTATCTCTGTGTTTTCTGGAGCTCTAAGCATTGTATGGGTTGAGTAGACACAGTCTTTACACTCACCATATGCGCAGAGTTTGGATTTGGGATCGCACATTGTTGCATCTACCATCTCCTCAAGGTTCTTTGTTGCTGACAGACCGTGGCTGTACAGGGTGTTGGCCATGAACTGTAAGTTCTCGTGCGTTTTACACTGACAGGTTTCACGATCAGCCTCTGTTGGCACCACAACCCAAAATGGTCTTAAGGTGCAGAAACAAGAGTAAGAGACCTGATGTTCATTTTCTGAAAGGAACTTCTGATGCAGATTCTTCATTGTGTCAGTAAGCAAACGTTTCTGCTTTTTCTTCTTCTTTTGAGTGACAGTTTGCTTTCGTCCTGTTGTCATCCGGCTGACGTCATCTCTTAAATAGAAAGCCTTTACTTTCTGTTTGCATTCAGCCGGTAATCTGTTGCTCTTTTTTCTTTCATAGGTCATGAGCCTTGCATCTGGTCTGTGACATCGCTTCTTTGAAAAGCCCAGAGTCGCCTGTGCAGCCCTCTGCAGCCTGTATTTCTTTATAATTTTCCCAGTTGTTGCTTTTGCAATAATTTGCTTCTCCCGCTCCTTCTTAGTGTTTCTGTATTTATTTCTGATGTCCTCAATTATTGATTCCTGCAACAACAATCTTTTCCTAATGGTGTTGTTAACTCTTTGATTGCGCAGCATTGCATCCACTGTAGAACGTGGCGATTTATTTCCCCCTGCCAAGCGCTGGCACCTCTTCTTGTATTTTTCTTTTTTTCTCTTTTCCCTCTCCAACAAGGCCTTTAGTTCTTCAATATTGTTCTGGAGCCTCCTTCTGCCTTGCCTCGCATTCCTCCTTCCAACAACATTTTGCCTAAAACACAAAGCATATTGGCACACTTAAAATACAAGATACTAGAATAGAAGGCCATTATTCACATTAGTGAGTTGTGCTACTTATTATTGTAAAATCATCTGTGACTCAGGCTACACACTGTTATTATATTTAATATTAGTTGTGTTTCTAGCTTACCAGCAACAAACACACACACACACACACACACACACACACACACACACACACACACACACACACACACACACACACACACACACACACACACACACACACACACACACACACACACACACTGATATACACACACAGTAAGGGCAAAAACATATAAGATATTTCAAATCATTCTACCTAATCAACAAAGCTTTCAACTATCAACTTTTTTCTGACCTTGAGGGCCCTGGTTGTGGGGAATTTTCTGGCTCTGGAGGAGTGTCTGGACTTGTAGGAGGAGTGTTCATTGACTGAAAGGTCGTCCTGGCTCTGTCATTTTTCCTCAGCTTTCTCTTTCTTTCTCGCCATTTCTTTCTTACTGCTCTCTTCTCTCTTTCGCTTAGGTCTGACACTTTCTTTTTTCTCCCTTCATCAATGTCCTTTCTCCACCTCTCCTTCTCTTTATTGAGGTATTGCTGCCGTCTATCATGGTCTACATCCCGACGAGCCCTGTAGCGCCGTTGCTTTTCTGCGGCAGACAACGGCGCCATTCCCTGATAATTACATGCAAACCATTTTTAAAAAATCTTATGGAAGTATGGAACAAAAAAGGCATAATAATGTATAAAAAATCCAATACAAACTGGAAACACTTATTCATCTAGCCCTCTTACATCCACCCTGTTACTATGTGTCCCCCCTGTTACTGTGTAAACAGTAACAGGGGGGACATTTTATGCTAAATTTAGCTATTACTACTCATGTGATGCAGAAGAAGCTAGCTAATGTTGACCACTGAGGAGGATTTTTAACACGTTTTTTAACCATATTTTCAAAATTACAAAAAAGGATCAGTTTCCACTATTTATAAGCATAACAGGGTGGACATGTTATGCTTTACCGCATCAGTCAAGCTTTCTAAAACATTGAAAAAACGGTTGATTAAAGAGTGATACTTACTCTGCTTCTTGTAGATGATTTCCCTCCAAAAAGTAATGTTACTTGTTGAGTCATGTGACTAGAGGGATAGTCGGAGGGGGGTGGTCAGGGGGACTTGCATCAGAGTAACAGGGGGGACAGTCGATTCAGGGACACAACATATTTTAAATACTTAAAGTCTTAAAAATGTTTTAATCACAAAAAATAACATTTGGTAAGGAATATTATAAACAAAGCTATACAACAATAATGACAAATGTAGAATTTCTTTGATTTTTATTACTTATATTTGTAACTGAAGTTGAGCAAACACGATTGGGGACATGGCAGTTTAGTTGTTTGTGCTAAAGTTGGAGGAATTATTTTAAATGCAATTAATCCTGGGGACATACTGTTGTGTTCTACGGTAGAGGGGGGTTAACTATATAAGATGAGCTTTTAAAAATAAGTATTGGCCAATTTTTACAAAAAATATACCATATTAGGCTATGGGGACTCAAATGGCACCGAATACTAGGAATGACCCATATATAACGAGAGAGAGAGAGAGAACATATATAACGAGAGAGAGAGAACATATATAACGAGAGACAGAGAGAGAGAGAACATATATAACGAGAGAGAGAGAGAACATATATAACGAGAGAGAGAGAGAACATATATAACGAGAGAGAGAGAGAACATATATAACGAGAGAGAGAGAGAACATATATAACTAGAGTGGAGAGAGAGAGAACATATATAACGAGAGAGAGAGAGAGAACATATATAACGAGAGAGAGAGAGAGAGAGAGAGAGAACATATATAACGAGAGTGGAGAGAGAGAGAACATATATAACGAGAGTGGAGAGAGAGAGAGAGATCAACACCCAAACTGGGTATGGGTGTTTTTAACAAAGGGATCACACGTCAACAAAAAGCGCCGTTCCTTTGAACACCGAAACCACGGTGCTTCACCCAATGCCCGTGAAACAAAACAAAGTACTTTGCAAATTGTCCTAGTTAATATTCGGGCAAACGCACTGTATTGGATCTCTGTAGGAGATATAAGATGCCGGTCAGTGTCTGTAGCCACGGCGGGTCAGTGAAGCATGCAAAGCAGCTGGGTCAAAACTGCGCGAGGCCACCTCACTTACGGAAGGGAGACTACCTTAGAAGAAGATGCACAATGGTGTTAAAGCTACCGTGCTGGGGGGAACCGATCCCATTCGAACCCTTACCGCCTATGTAACATGCGGTATCGCCTCAGGGGAAACAAAGCCCAAGCCAACGGGAGAATATGCAACCGATTAATAAAGTAACAAGACTATTCCGACCAGCTGCACCGCTCCGTAACGGCGATCAACCCAAATAGTCGGTTATAAATAATACAAATGTGAGTAATCCGTCCCCTCACTATTTAACCATCTCCTGATGGTCAAACACAAATAAACCGCTGTAATTCGTCTCCAGACGGTACAAGCATCAGGCCTAGATGGGATGGATACTGTCGATCTACATTCCCATAAAAACACACTTCTGGCCCCTTGCTCCTTGAATATAATTATTTAATTAAATCTGTTAGCGTTTTCCGCGGCCGTCCAACTACACGGCTGTTATGATTTTTAACCCGTGGCCCAAAACCACGGAGCTCCGCAACCAGACGGAGGCACCACCAGCTCTTACACCTAAACTTTCCTATGCTAAGCTATTACAGAGTTTAGTCGATAGACAACAGGTTCTGTTACCTTTCAGTGGCGCCTGCGAAGAGCTTTTGTGCGTCTCGGTGGCCGCGTGTCCCCGAGACCCCGGTACTTTCCAAGAACGTCGAGGGTCACCAAATTGCTGAGTTCTTCGAAGAAAGTCCAATCCGGATCGCTTTTAACTCACGGATCAAAAGTATTTCGGTATGGTAACTACGGAGCAAAAGGAGGGGAATTGTGTCGAACACGTGCTGAGCGACTCCCAGCTGATCAAAACTCTAACCCGCAAGTCTGAGCTACCGAAAGTTTCTGGCGTCCAACCTCTCTGTTGAGATTGTTAGGGTCAAGTCAGCGTGGCCTGTGTGAAGTGGGCATGGCCGGTGTGACGTATTAGCCTCAGCTTCTTCACCTATCTAAAGGTGCTGCCTTCTGTGGATGGAGCAGCTATTGCAGCCTTCAGTAAGGTCCTGCTCCCCTTGTGGCTATGTACAGTATTTACGGCTTATATGTTTGGTCCTGCTTCCTAGTGATTATGTGAGGGTCATACAGCTTGTGTGTTTGAATCTGCTTCCTAGAGGCTATGTGGGGGCAGCTTATGTTCTTAAAATATGTAACATTACCATCCCAAAATATGCCTACTTTAACAAAAAGTCAGTTAAAAGCGCACACCTGTACATCCTCTGTTTGCATTGTTACGTATTTTAAGCACATAAGCTGCCCCCACATAGCCATTAGGAAGCAGGATCGAACACACAAGCTGCATTACCCACACACATAGGCGTCGATCACGCCGGGACGCGTCCCCACAAGATTTCGTCATGAATCAGTTTGTACCAACCACTTTAAAAAAAAGTTTAATTATTATGGATTATTACACGGGTCTTCTCAATGCCGTGGAACACTCCGTTCACTTGCATGGGCTCTTCTCAACTTCGCAGTGAATGCTAGATATAAATTGACCGCTGTCAAGGAAAACAAAGGACTTTTTGCCTATAATGACGAGTGACGTCAACGTCTTTGGCGGACTATTTCTCTGCTGATCAACGCTACGAATGAGGGTATTGCTAACAAATAAATTATAACAAGCCACACCATGTGAAGTCATTTTTTCGTTTTGGCAAGTAGCCGTGTAATAAGCGGAATAATATATAGAACGTCGCCGGTCGAATTTAAGCCCCTTCAGTGGGAAGCATTTACCCTCGCTGCATGTTGGTGTCCTGTTCGCCCTGTCGGGGCTTATTTTCCCAATAATGACCGGCATTCTATACATTATCCCTTACTCATTACACAGCTCTTCTCAATGCTGTAGACTACATTCGTATTCAGTTGCTAAGCGACGTCAACAACTTTGGCGAATTATTTCTCTGCTGATCAACGCTACGAATGATAACAAATACATTGGAAAGGACAGACTGTGTGAAGTTATTTTTTCGTTTTGGTAGCCAAGTAGCCATTACTAATAATACCAATACTCTTTGGCTGGGATGATGAGGCATCAGACAATCAAGTCCTTTTAGCCTGAATACATAGGTAAGAAGCACCGGAGTAGGTTGCTAGTACCATGGACAGTATCAGAACGATAACCTGTTGAACTAAATGGATGTGGTAGGCTATACCACGGGATGCATCTGCAGACCACTGCCACATAAATAAAGGTAAGACGTGATATTTATTGCTTAAGATTTGCTGGTGCTGTGGCGAGGTCTTTTGTGTTTTTTGCAAAAGTGGTCGACTGTTTTAACTTGCAATTGATAGTCGGTGGAGTCAGTCTCTTGTTGACACAAAGTGTCATTCCTGAATTCTGGAGTAATTGAGGGGGGGAGTTCATGAGTTTTGGTCAGAATGCCTGATGTAGGCTAGTTTTGATGGAATATGTGTTGTGAATTGAACAGCCAGCTCCTGATGTGATACAGAGTTCAGCCATAGGCGTCGATTACGGGGGGGACGGGGGGGACATGTCCCCCCCACTATTTGAAATACAAATTTTGTATTTCACCACTTTTAAAAATGTGCAAACCAATTGCGACTGAAAAAATCCCCACATACTCAACCAAAATCGTCGAGTCTAAAATCATGCGATAGGCGCGCACGAAGACGTCATTTATTAGATAGACCTACCTAATAAACCGTTGGAACACACAAGACCGGAACCCATAGCAACGCCGGTAAACAAACCCTGACTCCCGAGAAGCCCAATCCCTATGAGCTCCCCGTGCTACGGCCACCCGGAGGCGCAGAGAGCTTTTGGCCGTCATATTATATATACAATTATATTATATTATATACTATTATATATAGAGCTCCGAGAGTCGCAAACGGCAACAATCACTTTCTCCTCCATGCTGCAGTTCACCCCGGACTGCACTGCACTGAGTTTGACGGTTGAACGCTGATTGGCTGTTACGTTACACATGTCACTCAGTGGCCACGCCGTTGACCGCTGATTGGCTGTCATCACGCGAAATTCGTGTCAATCGAGCGAATTTGTCGACGGCAGTAGTAGCTTTGGAACAAATCAAAACAAATCAAAAAAATTCGCCGATACGCGTCTATACGTTCACTTTGTATGGGATCTTATTGCCCCGTCGCGTTTGGTGTTATTACGTAGTTCTTCAAGGAAAGGGTCGAATCCAAAGGAATAGCTTTAAAGAGACTTTATTTAGTATAAAGTATTTTCGGTATGGTAAACTGATACTCTGAAGCAAAGAGAGATTGAAGATGTGTCTAAGCACGTGCGAGCGTCTCTTAGCTGATCAAAAACATTAACCCTTGTTTGTCTAATAGCTGCCGAGAAGATTCTGAAGACATGCTCGATCTGTAGGCTGTTAGTGAAGGCTGCAGCCTTGCTAGGACGCGTCCTTGCTAGTCGCGTCCTATGGAGATGAGACTAGAGTGCTAGCTCGAGTGCTTCCTAGCGTTTGTAACGTCGGACTTTGGGAACGACTTGGTAGTGTGGAAGCGCTTCCGCTTTTTAATACTGCGTGTCCGCTTGTACACACATGTGCGCTTATGAATAAAACATGGCAGCAATCAAGCTGATCGATATTTATTTGACTTTTGACTGTTATGAATGCGGTCATGTCTCCTTCGCATGGAGCCTCTTTGGGGAAGTCACAAAAGCTTTGTTGTGGTTGATCGAATTGTCTTTATTAAAGGAAAATCCATTCAATTTTTATAAAACTAAGTGAAATTGTCTGAGAACTTAATTCATGCATCACATTTACAGTACGGTTGATTACTATTATGCAGGGGGGAAAAGACAAAGAAAGAGATGATAAACGTGTATTTATTTGGATATATTATTTAACTGATCTGATTCATTCATTCATATATGCCTACAATCTACCAGTGCTTTGAACACATAAGTATATCATATAAAATACAATTATATACGTTCATTAAAAATTACAAACATTGCAAATGATCGGTTGTGCATTCATTTTACAACATTGGATAGTGGCACTATCCCTTCCACCGGTAAACAAATGTTTGTGCGCTACCCTAAGGCGCACAAAAGCCTCCGTTTGCTGGGCTGACCCTAAAAAAAAACGATTCAACACAAACATAAATAGGTATACATAAATAATGTAATCTTGTGAGCGAGTAAATTGACATTGGTGACAGTGGTGTTTAACACCAGCTACGTCCATGCAAAATATAGCAACGTATCATTAAGTTGCAAAAACGTTTGAAAAGTGGCACAGGTCTTTAGGCTTGATTATTTGCATTAACATGATGAATCTACAAAAAGCAATACGGCACAAAATATTTCTGAAAACTAATATAACTTCACTTCGTTTGAACGTGTACTTCTCTGCCATTTTAGAGAACCCGCCCAGTGAACACAGAGGATTGTGGGTAGTTTTGGCTCGTCTAGGATGCAGCGATGCATCCTTGAAAAATCTCGGAATTCTCAAAAACAAAGGATGCAAAAATGGCGCGGCTTTCGAGTGTCCTCAACATTGGAACAGTGCTTGTCGGCGTTCTATGACGTAGCGTCCTTAAAAGGGCGGTCGTTGAGCATGCTTCCTTGACATTGGGAAACAGCTATGGTCTGAACAGCGCGGACCGGAAGTAGTGGGAGGAGCCGGTGTGACGTAACCCTCGGCTTCCTCGCCTGGTCTGTTGTGCTGCCTTCTGTGGCTAAAGTATTTATTGCAGCCTTCAGTAAGGTCTTGCTCCCCTTGTGGCTATGTATTTACGGCTTATATGTTTGGTCCTACCCCCTAGTGGTTAAGTGAGGGAAATACAGCTTGTGTTCTTAAAATACGTAACAATCCCTCCTTGGTCATCTCAGATGACCATACAATAATATTTTAAATCATAAACACCATTTACCACACCGAAAACATAATCAAAGTAGGAAAAATCATCAACACCATCAACCGTGTGGGAGAAACTCTATCGAATAGAGAAAAACCACTACGCATTCCCGATAATACTGAAACGGTATTCACATTGTGGGTCTCATAGGAAATACAGGTCATTATTTAACAATACAACAATGAACATATATCTTGTTATCAAACAATCATATGGTCAAACAACACACAAACAAAAGTATCCATAGAAATCCTAAGCTAATACCCTTCGGTTATGTGCTACAAGGTCATAACATTTTCAACATGTGCAAAAGTAAAGTAAAAATTGGTAGTCATAATACAATTTTAAAAATTCAAAATGATTGATAGGCTAGCATGGATTTGGGTGGTTCAGGTGATCTTCGTGTATTGGTGTATTCTGTCGCCGTCGGGCCTGTAATTCATGAACCCAAGACTCGTCCCTCCTTGTCAAGGGCTCAGCTCACAGAGAGGTTACTTTTACATCATGGGAGCCTCCAAACAGGTTCTCCGTCGTCGTCGTCGTCGTGTCAGCAACAGGTGGCCTGTAAACAACCGTCTCAAAGAAGATCAACAGTACATTATCAATGCAGCGATAACGGGTTGCACTCGTAACCAAGCAACACTACACAATAACAAACAAAGTCTGGTATGGTTGTTTTAAAATTTGTTACTCAAGTAAATCCGGGATATTGATTATCTTATATACAGGCAATTCTACTAGAATAGTATAGGTGTTGACTATTCTACATATTACAGCTGGATAGGGTCGGGCCCCTCAGGTGATGTATCGTTCACTTTCATCGGACCATATCTGATCCCCATGTAAGCCTGAATGGCACTTGGCGCTTCTGTAGCGCCCACTGCTGTGGTGATCAGCAGATGCAGTAGCCCTCTTGCACAGGGAATACAATGGCAGCCGGTGACAATTAACACGGTCTCTGCATTTATTCCCGCGACGGGCAATTACTGGATCATGCCTTTCCACCTCCCAAACATGCATCTCCATCCATCCTGTGAAAGGGTCATTAATGCCGGAGTTATCTGCCAATTCTAACCTGAGGGATTGTAATTATGCCAGCGCCCTGGCCACCAACCCAACCGGAGCTGTGTTATTGGGGATAAAAGTACAACATGTTGTGCCTATCATCACATTTATCCCTCCTTGCTCTGTCAATAACATATCCATATCTATATATATTCCTTTTAACTTTATCTGGTAAACTGAACGAACTGTTGCTGATTATGATACATGTAATTTATCCAAACAATATATATATACATATTTTTTATATGGTGGACAACTAAAACAGAACCGATTCAAATCTTGCCATTCTTTGATTTCCTCGTGTGACTGTTACTCCTTGCTCGGTGGACGTAGTTTATAGGCTCCGGGTGTGTCTGCATCTGGTTCTGGAACTTTAGTTTCTATTGTAGAAATACAAACTCATGTACAGCAGTGAGTTGTTCAAAAACATATTTCCTATATGTAACGTGTTTCAACGAGTCAGGACACAGTTTTTAGGAGAAATGGAGCGAACTCCTGTTTATTTCCCCTTCAGGCAAACAAACACAACGTCACAAAAGGACAACGCTGCATGTTCTTTCCGTCCGTCACTTGGTCATACGACGCTCTCTCTAGCTCGCAGAGAGCGTCTTCCTCCTCTCTCTCTCAACCCCTCACTGAAAGACAAGCAGGCACATAAATACACACTTCCTGATTGGGTCAGATTGCAGACACCTGTCTGCAATCAGACCCCATCACCCCAGCAGACCCGGTGCTCCATACTCCCCCTGCAGGCCAGACGCCGCCCCACCTCCACATACCCCCACCGCCCGACACAGGCTGGGGATCCATCCGGCCGCAAACCTACTCCCCCCCCCCCCCCCCGGGACGGGAGAGGAAGTCTGCCACGACCATCTGCGCCCCCGGCCTGTGGGCCACCCGGAAATTGAACAGCTGCAACGCGAGGTACCACCGGGTGATCCTGGCGTTGGCATCCTTCATCCAGTGGAGCCACTGGAGGGGGGCGTGGTCGGAGTAGAGGGTGAACTGGCGACCCAGCAGGTAGTAGCGAAGGGCACCGACCGCCCACCGGATGCCGAGACACTCCTTCTCTACCGTGCTGTACCGACCCTCGCGGTCCGACAGCTTGCGGCTCAGGTACAGCACCGGGCGGTCGGTCCCCTCAACCTGCTGGGTCAGGACCGCGCCCAACCCCCTATCCGACGCGTCTGCCTGGACGGAGAAAGGGAGAGCAAAATCAGGAGCACACAGGACTGCTTCCCCACAGCGGTCTTGCCGACCTGCGGCCGGACCTTCCCCCGCCCCAGGTGGAACCCCAGATACTGAATCTCCCTCCGCCCGATCACACACTTCTTCGGGTTGGCCGTGAGCCCCTCCCGTCTCAGCGACTGAAGGACGGCCGCCACCTGCTGCACATGCTGCCCCCAGTCGTCACCATAGATGATGATGTCATCTATGTAGGCGGCAGCATATGCAGCATGAGGCCGTAACACACGATCCATCAGTCGCTGAAACGTGGCCGGGGCCCCGAACAACCCGAACGGAAGCACCTTGAACTGGTAAAGACCGAGCGGAGTGGAGAACGCAGTTTTTTCTCGGGCTGCTGGAGACAACGGAATCTGCCAGTAGCCCTTCGTGCAGTCCAGGGTCTTATAATATTTGTCCATGCCAAGCCGGTCCACTAGCTCGTCGATCCGAGGCATTGGGTAGGCATCGAACTTTGACACCGCATTCACCCTACGGTAGTCGACACAGAACCGGACAGACCCGTCCGGCTTCCCCACCAGCACGACGGGACTGTACCAGTCACTGTGGGACTCCTCGACGACGCCCAACTCTAACATTGCTGCCAATTCGCGCCGTACCACGTCTTGCTTGTGGACGGGCAGCCTGTAGGGACTTGTCCGCACCGTTAACCCGGGTTGCGTCTCGATGTTGTGAGTTATTAACGGGGTGCGACCAGGCAGGGGCGAAAAGACGTCGGCGAACTGGAGCTGCAGACTGCCCACGTCCGCCGCCTGACTCCCCGACAGATCCTCTCCTCGGCCGACCGGAGGGACAGGCCCCGGAGTAGGGACTTCCGGTCCGAACTCCTCTCCCTCCGGTAGTGTCGTGGCGAACGCGACCGGGACCACATCAATCCACCTTTTGAGCAGATTGATGTGGTAGATCTGTCGGGAGTCGCCCCGGTCTGGCCGCACTACCTCGTAATCCACGTCCCCGACTCGCCGTGTGACCACGAAGGGACCTTGCCACTTCGCGAGTAATTTGGTGCTAGAGGTGGGCAGCAGAACGAGGATCTTATCCCCCGGTGTAAGATCGCGTAATCTAGTCCCTCTGTCGTACAGGCGTTTCTGATTCTCCTGGGCTTGGTGCAAATGCTCACGTGACATTACCCCGAGTGAGTGGAGCTTTGCACGCAAGTCCATGACGTACTGGATTTCGTTTTTACTGTCGCTGGACCCCTCCTCCCAGGTTTCTTTAATGAGGTCCAGGACGCCCCTGGGCCTGCGCCCATAGAGCAACTCGAATGGGCAAAACCCAGTGGAAGCCTGAGGAACTTCCCACACCGCAAACAACAGAGGGTCTAGCCATTGATGCCAATTACGAGCATCCTCCAGTACAAACTTCCGGATCATGGACTTTAACGTCCGGTTAAACCTCTCACACAAGCCGTCAGTGGCTGGGTGATAGACGCTCGTGCGGATGGCCTTGACCTTCAACAACCCGTAAAGTTCCTTCATCGTGCGTGACATGAAATTGGTGCCCTGGTCAGTGAGAAACTCTTTTGGGATTCCCACCCGCGATATGACATGAAACAACGCCTGCGCAACACTCTTCGCAGAGATATTGCGCAACGGAATTGCTTCCGGGTATCTGGTTGCGTAGTCGATCAGGACTAACACAAATCGATACCCTTGTGCGGAACATTCTAATGGCCCGATAATGTCCATGCCCACGCGATCGAATGGGGCCTCCACCAGAGGAAGGGGCCGCAAGGGAGCCCTGGGAATGGCGGGGGGATTCACCAACTGGTACTCGGGGCAGGAGGCGCACCACCTACGCACTTCCGCCCGAATCCCCGGCCAATAGAATCGAGCCATTATCCGGTTTAGTGTCTTCTCGTACCCCAAATGGCCTGCCATTGGGTTGTAATGCGCCGCCTGGAAAATCATTTCCCGGCGGCTCCTGGGTACCAGCAACTGGGTAAAAATCTCCTCACTCTCGGTGTCACGACCCACCCGATAAAGCCTATCCCTAACGACCACAAAGTGTGGGTAAGTCAGCACTGCGTCTGGCTGTACCCTCGAACCATCAATAGCAATCACTTGGTCGAAGGCTGAGCGTGAAGTAGCGTCACGAGACTGCTCGAGGGGGAAATCGTCCACCGGTGGGAAGCTCGGCGCTCGGACCTCGGGTTGAGAACCTCCCGCCTCCTCCCCCGATCCCTGATCAGCGTCGGACACCCTTGCATCGGCGCAGAACATAGCGCATGACCTACATGTCCCTATCCGTCGTGTCCGCACCCCCGTAGTCTCGCTAACCGCCCCTGGAAACCCAGCCCAATCTAACCCTAGAATCAGGGGGTGCGTGAGGCTCGGACTAACCGCCGCCTTGACTATGCGTTTTCCCCCCATAATGAATTTCGATAGGGACCAAGGGATACGTGTGAACATCCCCGTGTATACATCTCACCGAAACGCTCGATGCCTCTATCAATGCCTCGGATCGCACCAGGCGCTGATGGATCATGGTCTGCATACACCCCGAATCCAACAGCGCCTGGTACGTACCCCGCTGTATCCTCACCGGGATACGGTACGCCTCGCCGGGACCGTGGTGAAGAGCCGGGGCACCGGTGACGCGGACGACCTGGCCCACCTCCATCAACGGACAGTCCCGCCGAAGGTGGCCCGGCCGTCCACACCGCCAGCACGCCTCCCCTGCCGTCTGAGTGCCCGTCTGCGGGATGGGGTGGGAAGGTGCACTATGTGCCTGCTCGTGACTGGGACCCCCCCCCCATCTCGCCCTCGGTCCCGGGGTGGGCCTGGACCGCTGCACCGGTCCGCGGGCTCGGTCGTCGGTCTGACAGAGGGGGAGCCAGGTGGCCCTCCGCGATGATGACGGCCGCTGAGAGGCTCCCGGGCTGGTGGTACCGGACCCAGGTAGATGTTCTGGTTGGAAGCCCCTCGACGAACCTCTCCAGGGCCACCTGCTCCACTATGTCCTCCGGTGTGTTTTGTTCCGGGCCCAGCCACCTCCTCGCCTGGTCCCGCAGCTGCTGGGCGTAGGTGAAGGCCCGGCCGCCGTCGGTGAAGGCCAGGGACTGGAACCGCCGGCGATGTTCCTCCGGGTTTAGGCCCAACCGGTCCCGGATAGCCCTGGCGACGAGGTTGAAGTCGTTCTGGGCCGCCGCTGGTAGGCTGTGGGCTGCGAGCTGGGCCTCTCCCGCAGAGGCAAGAGACGGTGGGCCCACTCCTGCGGCGGCCACTCTGAGACCTCGGCCACCCCTCGGAAGGTCTCCAGAAAGGCATCTGGGTCGTCAGCCTCCCCCATTTTAGGAATAAATATTTGTTGGCCCGGTCGGGTTACCCCGCCACGTTTTCCGGGGCCGAGTAGCTCCCGCATGGCCTCCCGGTCTGCGGCCAAGGAGCGGGCCAGCTCCACCAGGACGTCGTTCTGGGCCTGCTGTAGCTGGGTCTGTAGCGCTGCTGTTTGCGCCAGGTGTCCGAGGACACTGGCCAATGGCGATTGTTCCATACTTGACTCGCCCAACGTTGGGCGCCACTGTAACGGGTTTCAACGAGTCAGGACAGAGTTTTTAGGAGAAATGGAGCGAACTCCTGTTTATTTCCCCTTCAGGCAAACAAACACAACGTCACAAAAGGACAACGCTGCATGTTCTTTCCGTCCGTCACTTGGTCATACGACGCTCTCTCTAGCTCGCAGAGAGCGTCTTCCTTCTCTCTCTCTCAACCCCTCACTGAAAGACAAGCAGGCACATAAATACACACTTCCTGATTGGGTCAGATTGCAGACACTTGTCCGCAATCAGACCCCATCACCCCAGCAGACCCGGTGCTCCATACTCCCCCTGCAGGCCAGACGCCGCCCCACCTCCACACTATAATTCTATTTTTAGTTGTTCTAATGGAAGTCCATTATGGGACCCTAGAAATGTAAGTGTAAGCATGAATCTAACCGTAAGCATTACGTGCCAAGTTAGCTGTGTCAGAGTGATACACGGTACTCATCTTGCTTCTGGAAACATTGGACCTGAAAATTGTATGCGTTTTAAATATGTTTGTATTATAATTGATAATGCCTCATTTGTATTCCTTCATCTAACCAATTCTATTTAGTGCTTGTACAGATTTTAAATTTTTGTTTTGAGTGTTCCATTCCTTATTCTGAGCTGATTTAATATTCACACTACATCCCTCCTTGCGCATTGCTTCAGCCATGCGCATTAAATTAACCAATTCTAACAACGGTGTAGTGCAACCAAGTTGAAGTTCCTTTCCTTAATCATTTGTACATAAACCAATCTATTGTGAAGAGAAATGAAGACCAGTACATACAAAACCAAAGGTCAATAGTGGTGGGTCTATGCAGCCGTCTTGAGACCACGCTGTTCTTAAATGCAGTAACCCGTAAATGTTTCATGAGTCAGTATACCTGTGTGCCGTAACTTATCAGAGTAAAAAAAAATATATATATATAATATATATATATATACAGGGTGCGAATTTGTGAAAAAACCAGAGGGGGGGATAATTTTGAGAGACATTTTATTCTCTCAAAATCACCACACAACAGTGTGAAAACTTATGAAAACAGGTGATCTTGTGACCTTGTGTATCTAAACCTTACACTTAGGCTTCATAACGTAGGCGGTAGGCCTATTTTGAACGTGAACTTAACCACTGCATTTGCAGAAATATTTTCTCATAGCTAATATTGTTTTTAAATGTGCCAAATAAAAAAAATATATATTTTTTCCCCGATATCAGTTCAACAGAAAATATGAAATACCACAATGTGCTGTCAAGACGTTTTTTTTTTTTTTTTATGGGTTAATCGGGTAGACTATAGGTCAGACTACGAAGAAAGTCCGCTCTGATGACGCACTTCAGCCTCTTTTTTTTGCTTTCCTGTTGGCGGATCGATAGCAGCGTGTTGACCCTGCTTCAACCACATCTCTGCAAATCTGCGGACCGGGAAGGAGGCAACATCTGGTGCATTTACAGAGATGAAAAGCAGATTGTGCAGTGTGGACACATTCATTCTGTTTCTGCCATCTGTAAGAATGTGGTTCATGGCGCTGAAACCTCTTTCACACTCGGCTGTGGACACTGGGAGCGTGGAGACAGCGGTGAGAACTTTGCGCATGCTCTCTCCTGTGACACCGTGACATTTAAACTCATTGAACTCCTTCAGGAGTATGGGACTGGTTGCGGCCTTAACAGCAAGAGTTTTGTGTATGGCGAGAAGTTTTTCATCGCCGTAGAGGATGCGCTCGTCTTCATCAGATGGCCAGTTTGATGGATTTAGAACGGCGGCGGCAGAGATTATCCCGTTGTCATCCAGCCTGCGCTCAATGTTGTCAGCCAGGGAGACGAAAAATGGCTCGCAAAACACCTCTGCCTTGCGACGGCCCCCATCACCTGGCTGAGACACACTGACCCCCATGAATGTGGAAGATTTTTCAAATTCCTCCCTCATGCATTTTGTGTTCACACCGTCGGCTTTCCTCATTGCTCTCAGTGCGCTCAGTGCCACGCCCACCTCAGTGTTGGCACGGACAGCTGTTGCGTCTCTCCTCTGAAGGAAAAGTGACAGGGCCTGTAGAATCTCCAGCGCATCTTTAATCAGTGCCATCTCCACCAAAAAAAGCCACTGTCATTTTAGTGTGTATACCCTGACATCTTGCCCTCTCCTTGGTGGATCGGGATGGGTTTTTGGCCACCTCTCCAAAAAGTTTCACCAAGGCTGGATAGCTCTCCCAGAGAGCTGTCACTGACGTGCAGGATGAGGACAGCCAGCGCACATCAAACACTCTCCCAATCCTACGAGCCTGGATACCCAAATCAAAAGCCGCAGACTCAAGCTCTTTCATGTGTTTGGGGCTTTGAGAGAAAAATGCATATAGAGAGTCGATGAACATTTGGAAATGACTGGCATCTGTGGTTTTTTTCACAGCATCGTGGACTGCAAGTTCTAGCTTGTGATTCATGCAGTGAATGACCGTCAGGTTCACGTTGACCCTCTCACGCAGGAGTGTGGCTGCACCTCTGTATTTGCCCATCATAGAAGCTGCCCCGTCAGTTGCAATGCCAATTAGCCGGGAGCGCAACACGTCCTCGGAGATGCCCTGCTCAGCCAGGCTTTGTAGCAGGGTGTCACAGATGGATTCCCCGGTGCATTACTTCAGTTCGATAAGATGAAAAAAGAAGTTGCAGATCTCGCCCTCATAAGGAATTCTAATATAGACGATCAAGCATGTTTTGTTGGACGCTGTGGTGCTCTCGTCAATTAGGATGCTGAACTTATCGGGTGAGTTTTTGATGAAGTCCGCGCGCTGTGCTGTCATTTTATCTCCAATGAACATGTTTATGTTGCGGCAAGCCTTGTCTGAATGCAGCATACATCCGAGATTTACCCCGTTAAGCTGCTGAAGTTCCACCAGCTGTGGCTGCATTTTGAATGAAAGGTTGTTTTTGCATATCATGTAGGCAGTGCGCATGCAGTTTTCAGTGGCCTGTAAACGTTTTGCATTATGTTTTCTCCACAACTCGGCGCTGTTGTCAACTGCCTTCTCAATTGCGGCCTGTTGTCTTGTCTGTAAAATATCAAGACATTTCAGGTGGGAGTGGCACTTTCCATGTCGGTTTATTTTGTCATGTAGTTTTTTCGCTGACTTTGCTTTTACACCATTAACGAATGCAGGGTCGATGTGGAGCCTCTCTTGTGTATAGGGACCCAGATCTTTAATTTCAGAGCAGGCTGTGCACTGGACTGACCTGTCGGTTGTGACAGTAAGCCACTCTCGACCCTCTCGCCATTTAGCGAAGCGACCCGGCTCAATGCAGCCCCCAACCATAGTTAAGGGGGGCGAGGGATTAGCAACTGACCCCTGTCCACTCGGATCGGCCTGGGAGCTCTCCTCCGCCAGGGAGATGCTGTCCACCATCCGATCGGCAATGTCAGATCTTGTTTCATCTTCTGTTATATTTTTTCTCTGAATTTTTTGTTGTGATCCTGTAAAATATGAAGATATGCTGCTCTGTATTCTTTTCATTTTTCCTCCATTTGATTTAAACTTTTGTTTCGGCGGGGACAGGAATTTGACTTTTGAAACCATAGAAACGCAAGTAAATCCGGTTGGTTTTCAAAATAAAACTGCTTTCTGCGAGCGCGACGCCTCTGACTCTCTCCCGGTAGATCAAAATCACAGCACAATCAAAATGAAGACGGACCCTGTGTATTTTGGTTGTTAATTATTACGATGTAATGGTGAAAATACTTTGGGTGGGGGGGATAATTTTTATCCCCACCGAGGATAAAAATAATTCAGCAGAGGGTAGGACGTGTAAACCAGAGGGGGGGATAATCCCCACCATCCCCACCGGCAAATCGCACCCTGTATATAAACTATAAGTGCATTTCACATTAATCGCAATTATTACATGGGTCTTCTCAATGCCATGTAACGCTCCGTTCACTTGCATCGGCCCTTCACAACTTCCGGCTGTGAATTATATTTGATAATTTGATAATTTGATAAGTATAATCATGAGTAAAATTGACCACTGTCAAGAAAAACAAAGGATTTTTTGCAGCGTCTTCGGTTGCTAAGCGACGTCAACGTCTTTGGCGGACTATTTCTCTGCTGATCAACACTGTGAATGCTGGTAACAAATAAATTGTAATAAGCGGGATATGTAGAGATCATCGCCGGTCATTAACGTATAAGCCCCTACGTATAATAAGCCCCTTCGGGGAGAAGCAAGACACCTCCGCTGCGCGTCGGTGTCCTGTTCGCCCTGTCAGGGCTTATTTTCCCGACAATGACCTGCGTTCTATACATTATCCCAGAATCAATTTGTGGTCCAATCAGTGATCCATATCTGGTAGGATCACTGATACATTATTTCGCAGTGCGATTATAAACTAAAAAAAGTGATTAAACAGTATTGGTACATCAACCATTGTATTCTTTGCAATTGTATGTGTATTGAAGTGTCTGGAAATAACCGTCATCTTTCTTACTGGTCTTACCGGTGCAGCTTCTGGCTGTTGCCGGGGCAATCCTTTTCTTTTTTGGAAACTGTTTGACACAAGCAAACAGTGGTATGTTAATCCAAATGTTAACATACATGCAGAAATCAAATAACAAGCATATCATGTAATTTATCATATAATAGTCTACAGATTAGATGTATTTGTTGTACCGGTATGTCCTTCAGACTCTTTTTCTGTTTTTGGGCTGTGTACCCTCGTCGGTGGCAGTGGCAGCGCTTGTCATCAGGACAGTCTCCACTAAAGGTGTACACACAGAATATAAAATAAGCAAGCAGGTCAGATATATACCGTATGTGTGGCTGCTCAAGGAAATTCTACTAAAAAAGTGAAATATAGCACAAGTTCAACAGTCTAGAGATAAGATGTATTTGTTGTAATTTGTAACTCCAGAAAGAGAGAAGGGTATGTGTGACATTGCGCATGGAAATTAACTTCATCGATTATGTTCATTTCAGAAAGAAGACATGCAAAACAAATGAAATATTTAACTTAGGAGGGATAATGTGAAAGATGGCAGAATATCAGCTTTGTGTTGATTAGGTACACCTCTTGTCCTTGGGACTCTTTTGCTCTCTTTGGGCTGCGTACCCTCGTCGGTGGCAGTGGCAGCGCTTGTCATCAGGACAGTCTCCACTAAAGGTGTACACACAGAATATAAAAATAAGCAAGCAGGTCAGATATATACTGTATGTGTGGCTGCTCAAGGAAATTCTACAAAAAAATTGAAATATGGCACAACAAATTTGAACAGCAATAATTAAGCTAAGCACACCGAATTATGGTCCTTTCATTGAAGATTTTTTGGGTTACCTGTCTCAGGTTCAACACCAGCTGAACACAGCTCTAACCCCTCGTTGGTGCTGGTGGTAGGGGTGGCTGAATGGAGAGTCTCTGCAAAAGGTGTAAACACATAGAATATTAACTATGATAATAATGTACTATAATAATGATAATAATAATATGCTGCTGAAGCACATTCTCACCAAAAAATATGAAAGATGACAATAAAGCTAACCACACCTTGTATTTTCATTGGGTCTTCGGGCTCGAAATGTAAAATATAAATGGCCTCTCCTTCACACTGTGGCATACTTGTGGCATCAGATGGCACTTTATTTCCTGAAAGCAACACAAAGAACTTACAATTAGGTCAAAATGTGAAAGGTAGGAGTGATGCAAAGTAAACATACATCTGTCATAATCCTTTTTTGTACATTTTGTTATTTGATGTGATTACATTTTTACAGTGTCCTACATTTTTCAGAATTGGGGTTGTTTAGAGACGTTATAATGCAGAGTAAATGTGAAATTACCTTCTACAATTATGCTGTAAATTTCTTTTATATTATCCAAACATTTCTGTTCCCCAACAGAAGAAATAAGCCCCTCTGGGAGGACTATCTTTCCCTCCTTCTTGGGATATTCAAGAAGGAGGATGGGCCTCCACCCCAATGCATTCATCTTCTCGACCTGAAAAAATAGAGAAAACTTTAAAAACAATAATAAATTGTGCCAGAGATATATGGAGACACAAGCTCCACAGCAGTACGTTTCAATAGCAACTCAGAGGCAAATTTTACTTATAGAAGAGCTGATGTTGGCGCCACATTCTTAACCTAACATTAGTACTATGGTAATGTTACTTACCAGAATGACAGCGTCATCGAAAAGATGTGAGGTGACCTGGGCCCCGTTTCCCGATAACGATGGATCTTCGCTCGTACGATCATTCTCCCGATGGATCTTGCGATCCATCGATAATTTCTTAGTCGGGTTTCCCGAAACTCCTCTTAACATGAACGCGCATTCGCTGCACTCACGACGTCGTAGGATTGTAACTGTCTACTGACACAGTGCTGAAATGGGCTCCGTAGGAGGGGGAGACGCAGGAATGTCGCAGGAAAATTGTGTTAAAAAGGGTTAAAATATATCCCCATCAAGGACAACAGCAGAGTAGCCTACGAAAAAAATAGGCAATTATATGAATGCTAAAGACATTAAAACACAATTGATTATGCTTAAACCGACATATATCAGTCATAATCCTGAATGCACTGTGCGTTTCACGGCATTTTCCCCCCTTAAATAATTCCTCTTCACACCTGTGAATAACCCGGGAGACGTCCATGATGAGGAATACAACGAAGCCCACCGTCTGGCCCGGTGCATCGTTGAGCGCACGATCGGGAGGTGGAAGTTGCGCTTTAGATGCCTTCACAAGTCAGGCGGAGGGCTCCAGTTTTCGCCGGCCAAGTCATGCGCCGTGATATGTGTGACGGCTATGTTGCACAACATTGCAGCTAAGGCTGGGGTGGCATTGCTTGAACCGGAGGAGGCTGAGGACGATGACGACGAGGAAGATCGGTGTGAGGACGGCCTCCCTCATAACTACGCGGCTGGTTTTCATGCGCGTCGAAGAGTGATTGAGACTTTTTTTTAACCCCCTCCACCCTCCCACATGTCACTAAACATTCCCGTCAACGTGACCAATCCCCACCATATCCCAGCCTTTTGCCTGCTCCTTTGCTTGTTTTTTATAATTTATAATTTCTTTAATTTTTTTTTTATTTTTTTTATTTTTTACATTATTTTATGCTACGTTTTATGAGTAGCCTATGTCAGTCTGCACAAATCCCCCCACTTTCTCTCACACATTTTGAGTGCCCTGCCTGCACATTTTCTGGACTGTCCCGTTTTATTTTGGCCATTTTAACATCTTTATTAATAAATTAATTAATAATCTTTATTAATTACCAAACTAAGAACATAAAGGCGCAATGCGTTTTAATAAAACGCATCCAATAGACGGAATGTCCGATGGTGACGCCACTGAGGCTATAGCTGACGATGCTCTTAGCGTCCTACGAGTACCTACGAGCACCCCTGGAGTAATCGTTAGCTACGAGTGTTTTCAAGACGTTCGTTCCCAACGATGCTTTCGGGAAACGCGGTTAAAACTCTACGATGCCCTTTCGACGCACTTCACGATCCACTTAGGCTAACGACGCTTTCGGGAAACGGGGCCCTGGTTACGTTTGGTGTTGGCCACCCATGCATCTTTCTGATTTAAAAACTTGTCCAGTTTCTTTTTTAGCCTCATTTTTTGTGGCTGTGGTGCCTTGCACGTTGGGCATACTTTAAACACATTATAAATGGGGACCTGACATGCAGCGCATGCCTTTTTTAAACCGCCCTTTGCCATTGTTTAAGTTTTGCTGTAAACATAAACAAGAAAAACATCATTAGAAATACCATTGTATAAAAATGACAAATTCCTTAATTTAAGTTAAGCGAGATTTAACCATAAAACAACACTTTCAGTCTTTCAACTCAGTTTTTCTAGACAGATATTTGTGACCAATCCATGGTATCTAGTATAACATTATTCGACTTGCTTTTCCTACACCTTATTTTTGTAGATTCTAATACAGCCCCTGGGTAAATGTAATTACCAACTGTAGATTAAAAGGGAGTACCAGCGATGCGTTTTCGCAATGAGTCCATCTTTACGGAGATATTTCTGAATCGCAGCCAAGGAAAACGGAGGGGAAAATACACTTTTCGCCCTAATACTGGTCTAGAACGTCACCATAGGCTGCAATCTTACCACAAAATTGTGTTGGTAGTGGTACATGTACTTTTAAAATAACCATAACTCAATTTTCAACCGATTTACAAACGGTTTGGTTTATTACAAACGTTATCAACGTGGTTATGATATTGTACCTATTTTGGAACATTATTCTATTTTTCATTATTCTATCAAAAGCATGCAGTCATAACTAGCCTACATCACGTTTATGACAAACCAAACCGTTTGAAAATCGGTTGAAAATTGAGCAAGTTATGGTTATTTAAAAAGTATGTGTACCACTACCAACACAATGTTATGGGTGAGCAGCTTACTGTGGTAATATGGCCTTTAGTGGTGACGTTCGACTCCATTGGCCAGCAGCGCGGACGAGGCATCTAGTTAATATATCAATGTTTGCAACACCATAACAGACTGAAACTAACTTTCACGATACACCCTAAATGACGCAAAAAAATAGTTAGGTAGGTTTATGGCAACAACTTTGTTCGGTGTTTTGAAGAAATTAACATTGCACATTACACGTGGTAGAGATACTTACCGATCGTGTAACTGTGAAGCTGCAAAGTGGCGAAGTCACGCCACTTCCGGTCGAGCCCTATAGGACCCAAGCCAAGCCCCAAGAAACAGTACAATGTTCCGGAATCCAACAGTGCTCAGATGCCACGCCTGGTATAGCACCTGCTTCAGCGGGCTGTGGACGGGTCCGTCATTTCATGTGGCCCAGAAGTAGATATCGCCGTTCACTCCAATACAAGTGGGGAACAGGAATGTGTCTCCGCAAAAAATGTCTGGATATCAATCGAAGGCTCATAATTATATTAAGACCATGTTCTAAAGAAATATATTGGGTGGGTGGGTGGTTGGGGGGGGGGTACACTAGACACAAATAGGAAGCAATGAGCATTTCAATGACCAGAAATATTGAATAAACACTCAGGAAGAGGAATGACCTCTGCCACATGACAACTTAATGAATTATTTAAAAAAAAACCTAGCTCGTTAAATCAATGAGCTTGATGTTTTGCTTTCCCAAATAGGTTATAGGCTGTGTCACTACCATGTATGTCCGTGCGCATCTCCCAGAGTGACGTAATTAGCCAACGGACAGCGATTAAAAAAATAAAGAGTAATGTTGATTACCAAAGTAAATTATTAATTATTAACCATTTTGTTGCTTCGAGGAGGTCTGGTGATCTGTATATAATAAATAAATAAATAATTAAATATATATAGGACATATGTATATATATATATATATCAGTGGCGGCTGGTGGTTTTTAAAGTGAGGGAGGAAGGACTGCGCGCTTGGTTGCCATTGGCCTGCTTGCACTGTTGGTGTATGGTGGCATAAGAATGTGAGACTCAAGTTGTTTCAGGGTGTTTTGGTGAACTACAAAATAGCAGGGAGGGAGTTATGTGAACAAAATGTATACATAGCCACCAGTGGCATCACTGTAATTTGAGAAGGAAAGGATGCAAAGCATATTAGTCAAATCAGGCCTACTATTGATTTGTAAAAGTAAATCAAAAAATCTGGGCCTATCATTGGGCCTATTTTTGCCCTCACTGACTGAAGTTATTTAGCTATGTTTATTTTCAGTTACAATTGCTTGTAATGCTACCAGTAAGTCATGCGCACCTAGCAAACCATGTCGCACTCACAACACTGACGTTGCCATTACTTCTGGTGACCTTGATTTTGGGAAGTGGTCTACCTCTTTCTTTGGTCGCTAACTTAGCACTGTAACTGAATAAATGGAATGCTTTTTGTAATAAGACGTTAACAATGTCCTCCGTTTCCAATGTTTCCATTGTGCATTTAGGATCTCGCTATCGCAGATTTCACTTGCTCTGCGTCTCTCAGACTGAACACCGCGGCAATGCAGACCGGGTTTGCTATCGACAGCGTTGCCAGATTGGGCAGATTTCCCGCCCAATGATGATCTTTCCAGCCTAACATGGTTAAAAGTAGCCCAATTGGGTGGGAAATCGGACCAATCTGGCAACACTGCTCAACATCCAGGGATCCTGCTTATTGGTTCATAGCGCAGACGGATAGATTTTTGCGCGAATCAGACCCCTTAAGGTCCCACCCACTCAGAGGAGGATTTTCCTCCTCTCTCCCATTGAAACCCATGTTATCCACCGGCCGCCAGTACTTTCGGGAAAATTAATGGGAGTGAACGGTGGCAAAGGGAGGACGTTCCTCCCTGAAGTAATTGTCAATAGGCGATAGGGGGTGCTAATGTCCCTTTACCCAGGGAAACGAACATTATATATTCAAAGGCAATAAAGTAGTCATATTTAAGGGCATTAATTCATTACAATAGTCTGGGCAATCTACATTTTTTATTCTCAACAATGTTAGGGAGGATCTTCCTCCCTCTCTTCAATGGAGAAGCCTCCACTGATATATATATATATATATATATATATATATATATATATATATATATATATATATATAGCCTATACCTGTTTATATTCTGAGAAACGCTCCCATCCAAAAGGCATGGGTTTACATTTCGTTCTGCAGTACGAATAAAGTCGGACAATCATGCTCTGGGACACGATTCAATACTAATCTTCCTGAGCATATGCACGAAATGTATTTGAGGAGGTATGCTGAAAAAAAACGGGGATATCAGAGTATCCCTAATACTACATTTACCCTTTGATGCATATGTTGTTTTGACATGTAAATAAGAGGGGGCCCTGTACCAGCGCACACCCCTTCTGTAGTCGAATAAAATAGAGGATATGGTTTGTGTTATGTGTAGCACAAAATAAGTCAGACAACCGTGCTCTGGGACACAGTTCAATAGATTATTTTCGTGAGCATGAGCACGATACATAATAGAGTGTGTACCAAACTATCTGCTGCCAAAATTGTAGTATCCATATTCCATAATACAAAGCATTGACCCTTTGTTGCATTTGTGGTTTTGACACATAGCCTTCATAGGGTGAACTGTATTTTCTGCCACACCCCTTCTGAAGCGAGCGAGCGAGCGCTCTCTCTCTCTCTCTCTCTCTCTCTCTCTCTCTCTCTCTCTCTCTCTCTCTCTCTCTCTCTCTCTCTCTCTCGTGTGTGAGCCAAGGAATAACAGTATCATTTACTTGCATTGGAGCAAATTCCGTGGCCACATCACGGACGATTTAAGTGATTCCGTGAGACCAACATGGACTGTGAGTTAAGCGCCCGTGGTCGACTCGCTCGTTGAAACGGGAATCCGTGTGTGAGCCACGGAATAACATTGTCATTTACTTGCATTGGAGCCAATTCCGTAGCCACATCACGGACAATTTAAGTGATTCCGTGAGACCACCACGGACTGTGAGTTAAGCGCCCGTGGTCGACTCGCTCGATGAAACGGGGATCCGTGTGTGAGCTACGGAATAACATTGTCATTTCCTTGCATTGGAGCCAATTCCGTAGCCACATCGCGGACAATTTAAGTGATCGTCCGTGAGACCACCACGGACTTTGAGTTAAGCGCCCGTGGTCGACTCGCTCGTTGAAACGGGGATCCGTGCGTGAGCCACGGAATAACAGTGACATTTACTTGCATTGGAGCCAATTCCGTAGCCACATCACGGACAATTTAAGTGATTCCGTCAGAATAGCACGGATTTTGAGTCAAGCCCCCGCCGTGGTCAACTTTGGCACACACACAGATTGAAACGGGAATCTGTGTGTGTGTGCCACGGAATATCAGTGTCATTTACTTGCATTGGAGCAACTTCCGTGGACACATCAAGGACAATTTAAGTGTTTCAGTGAGACCACCACGGGTTTTGAATTAATCCCCGTGGTCGACTCGCTCGTTGAAACGGGGATCCGTGTGTGAGCCACGGAACATCAGTGTCATTAACTTGCATTGGAGCGAATTCCGTGGCCACATCACGGAAATCGGCGTGTTTCCGTGATGTGGCTACGGATTTCGAGTTAAGCGTCCGTAGTCATTACACGGATTCCTGTGAGACCAGGTTGTAAGAAGAGACAGGCAGGTGTTTTAGAACCAGCTGCCGTAATACCGCAAGCCGCCCAGCAGGGCGCACTTCAAAACCAATATCCACGATTGGCATTTTCTCTCCCAGTACAACAGCCTCAGAGCCAACTGTCACCTACTCCACCTGTTACACATGTACACATCCATAATTATGGGAACCCCACAAATAAAAATAGACAGAATCAGTACAAAGGGCCCCAAGGACAGTTTAGAAACAATCAACAACAAGGATCCCAAGGACAACGCAGAGGTCCTTTAATATGTTATGTATATGTCCTGTTTCGTGGGACATCCTGCAGCCAGAGCTTTGTCCCTCCTGCACCAACAGTGAAGGCATTCATGCCTAACAAGTCCTCAAGGCCATGTGGGGCTTGCCACGTGCCAAACTGTGGTGGACAGTGGAAGAGGTACAACCCTTTCAAGGACAAAGTGGCTGGAAGCATGCAGAAAATGTTTCCCTACTGTCCATCCACTAGGAAGTCCACTACCCCTGGCTTCGACAATGTGGTGTATGACAACTTTGAACTCTTTAAGAGTGTCGTGGATGCAGAGTTGGAAAGGAGGACTGTGTGTGTGTGTGTGTGTGTGTGTGTGTGTGTGTGTGTGTGTGTGTGTGTGTGTGAATAACTTACCTCTGTGATGCCACTGTTCCTGTGCCATCTGTAAGAGAGAGAAAGAGGCTTGTTTGTGTGTGTTTGTCTCTGTCTTTGTGTGGGTTATTAAAGTGCTTCAGCAAGCACTATCTATTTATTTATATTGTTAAAAAAAATGCAAAAAAACTTATAAAAAAAACTTTGTAGTATCCATTCTGGTCTATTTTCAATATCAAGGCCAATCTTTTTAACCTTAATCAGTTCCAATCTAACACAATCAGTTTACATACCCTTTAGTGGTTGTTCATGTTCAGATAATCTGTGTTTTTGTCATGCATGTTGTTTGTCTTTGTCAGCTTCATGGGTTTGTGATGTTTGTATGTATTTGTCTGCTTCAGTTTTTAACAAAAGTTTGCTAAAGAAAACACAAAAAAACACAAAAACAGCTTGAGCCTTTATTTGTTGATTGGTCACCTGAGTTTTTGGATAATCATGTTCATTATTGCACTTTAGCCTGTACAAGCCATTTGTTGAGTTGTATCTTAAGTACAAGTGTGTGTTCAATTGTTGAGATTTTTGGATTATTATTAATGTTATTTATATGTGCCTTTCCTTTTGATGTGTGCATGTCTGTCAGCTCCATGTTTAACTAAATGTTTGCAAATGGTAGTACATGTTTGTCTCTCGTGTTCTCGCCTGTAGATCTGTACCTTGTTGTGGTGGGCGAGCTTTTAATTAAACAGATCTTGTTTACTTGTGTTTTATATGCATTGCCTTTTCAGTGAAACACATTCTGGGTGAAAAATAAAAGTTGTAAAAGAATTTGAGTCTCTGTGTGCTTTGCTTTCACAAGGGGTGGGGTAGTGGAAAGAAAAAACACACCAAAGAAATTAGAAGTCCTTGCGTCTTCTCTCCCGCAACCAGAGGTGTGAATACACCCCCCCTTTGCTGGCTGCACTCCCTGTGTGGTCAAAATACTGAGTTCTGTGAATGGCTCTGTCATCCAGACAAAGTGAGTGCACTGAATACATTCTTATTATTTTTCTTAATTCAGCCCAAAAATGTAACAATTAAACACTTTTCCACTTGATAATATGAATCTCATCAGCTACATCAACTCAAAGTATGAAAATAATAAACAAAACATTCAGCAGACTAGCTGATTTTGATAATCTAGGCCTTGCACATAATATTTCTGGAAATAAAACCTCCCACCGGTGGCCACCAGATGAAGCCGTCCGTTTTGATTCTCGATCCTTTATGAGCGATCCCTGGGTTGAGGGATAGGGACTTTGGGGGGTCATCAGCCATTCCCAGGCGGTCACCCATCCAAGTAATAACCAGGCCGGACCCTGCTTAGCCTCCGAGATCAGACGAGATCGGGCGTGCTTTTTTTATTTATTTTTTTATAAAAAATACCAATTTATATTTGCAAAAGACATTCATCTGTAAATATTTACACAAAACAATGACATACACACAGGAATCACATTCATGTTAAGGGGTAACAAAAAAAAAAAAAAAAAATCACTTAATAATAACACGTGCGCCTGATAAACATAGAGGCACACTCAGAAATTAAATGCTAGTTTCCCTTCCGATGTTACAGATATAAAACCACATCCGTCAATAAAACATTCATTAAAGTCCTCAGCACCATATTTAAAGATCAAACCCACATTTCTCCTGACAACAGATTCAAACAAATCCCACACATGGACCCTTTTCCCCTCAAAATGAGCAAGATTCCTTCTTGACATAATAGCATACCTTACGTGGCTTAACACAAAATTAAACAAACGAACATTAGGCAAGGCAACTTTATTTATATAGCACTTTTCATACACAAGGCAGACTCAAAGTGCTTCACATATAAACATTGTCATACAATAAAATAAAATAATAGATAAGTAAAAGAAAAACATGCAAAGAAATGGGTAAAATAGAAAAAGGCATTTTAGTATTAAAATAGAAAATAGAGGCAAAGTTAAAAAGCTTTTTAGAAAGTGCAATGTATTTAAGATTTTAACAGAAGGCTATAGCAAACATAAAAGTCTTCAGTCTTGTTTTAAAGGTGCTCAGAGTTGGGGCAAGTCTTAAATCCTCTGGGAGTTTATTCCAGCTATTTGTTGCATAGTAACTAAATCCTGCTTTCCCATGTTTTGTGTTTACTCTGGGGATAATTAACAGATTGGTCTCAGAGGATCTTAGTGGTCTAGAAGGCTGATGTAGTGGAAGCATATCAGTTAAATATTTTGGGCCTAAACCATGTAGGGATTTATAGGTTAGCAACATGATTTTAAAATCAATTCTCTGACCTACAGGAAGCCAATGTAACGATTTCAGAATTGGTGTAATATGATCAAATTTTTTGGTCTTTGTTAGAACTCTAGCAGCAGCATTCTGAACAAGCTGAAGCTTCCTCAGTTTGTTTTGGGAGACCTGTGAGGAGACCATTGCAGTAATCAAGCTTACTAGTGATAAAGGCATGTACAAGTTTTAGTAAGTCTTCGGTGGACATGAGCCCTCTAAGTCTTGCTAAATTTTTAAGGTGATAATATGCCGATTTTGTAACTGATTTGATGTGACTGTCAAAATGTAAATCTGAATCCATGATAACCCCTAGATTTCTGGCTTTGATTGCGGTTTTCAGGGACAGAGAGTGAAGGTGTTGGGTTACTTTAAGCCTTTCCGTTTTAGAACCAAATACAATTATCTCTGTTTTGTCCTCATTTAGTTGAATGAAATTTCGGCACATCCATTCCTTCACTTGCTCAATGCACTGGCACAGCAGATCTATGGGCCGATAGTCATTTGGTGATCGCGATACATAGATTTGCGTGTCATCAGCATAGCAATGATGGTCAATATTGTTATTTTGCATGATTTGCCCTAGTGGGAGCATGTAGATGTTGAATAAAGAGGGTCCTAAGATCGAACCTTGTGGGACTCCACATGTCACGTTGGTTGATTCTGATACAAAGTCGCCAATGGAAACAAAGTAGTTCCTATTTTGTAGGTAGGACCTGAACCAATTTAAGACAGTGCCTGAAAGCCCCACCCAGTTTTCTAACCTTTCCAGAAGTAATGTATGGTCTACATTGTCGAATGCAGCACTGAGGTCAAGTAGCATTAGTATTGAGGTTTTGCCATAGTCTGTGTTAAGACGGATGTCGTTTACAACTTTAATAAGGGCGGTCTCAGTGCTGTGCAGGGGTCGAAATCCTGATTGGAAGGTGTCATAGCAACCAGTTGGTGCCAGGAAGTGATTTAGTTGCTGGAGGACAACTTTCTCAATGATTTTACTTATGAAGGGTAGATTTGATATTGGTCTGTAGTTGTTAATAATAGAGGCATCTAGGCTCCGCTTTTTTAAAAGGGGTTTAATAACTGCAGTTTTCAAAGCTTTTGGGAACTTGCCTGACTGGAGAGAGTTGTTAACTATCTGCAATATGTCTACTGCTAGGCAGTCGAAAAAGAGGTTGGTAGGTATAGTATCAAGGCAACAGGTGGATGGCTTTAGTTGTGTCACAGTTTCCATAAGATTTTGAGAGTCTATAACATCAAAGCATGCCATCCTTGCCACGTAATTTTTGCCTGAACAGGGTGGTAGTCCAACATTTTTGTTTGACGTGGAGATATTGATGGCGCGTCTGAAACCTTCAATTTTATCAATATAAAAAGCTGCAAACTCATTGCATTTCTACGTGGAATGGAGATCAGGTGGAATTTCTGTTGGGGGGTTGGTCAGTCTGTCAACAGTTGCAAATAGGGTTTTTGCATTATTAGTGTTGGTTTTAATGATATTGGAGAAAAATGTTTCTCTAGCATTTTTTAAGTCTAAATTGTAGGCACGGAGGCTCTTTATAGATGTCATGGTGAATATGAAGTTTTGTTTTACGCCAGATGCGTTCAACCTTCCTGCATTCTTTTTTCTGTGCTGTTACAGAAGCAGCTTTTCTCCAGGGTGCCTTTTGCTTTCCAGAAATCGTTTTAACCTTATAAGGTGCAATGACATCTATGACTTTCAAAATTTTCAAATTAAAGTTTTCTACAAGATCATCAGCAGAACATGGGTTTAGAGGTGGTAGCAAGGAGATGGCCCTTTTAAAAAGTACATTCAAATCTTCATTGATATACCGTTTTTTGACAGTGTTTGATTTTGTCTGTATGTCGGGAATAAAAGATATGTTAAAGAAAACACAAAAGTGGTCAGACAAGGAAGGATCAGTCACAGAGAGATCAGAAACATTGAGGCCCTTTGTGATAACCAGGTCTAGAGTGTGCCCCTTACAATGAGTAGCCTCTTTCACATGTTGAGACAGTTCAAATGTGTCCCAAATGGTAAAAAGTTTTTTTGCACACTTGTCATTCAAATCATCAGTATGAAAATTGAAGTCACCAGTTATAACTAGACAGTCAAATTATGTGGAGATGCTAGACAATAATTCTGTGAAGTCATCGAAAAAATTTGCAGAATATGTGGGTGGCCTGTAAATAATTAATAGGAGAACTCTGGGGGAGCATTTCAATACAGCACGAAGGTATTCGAACGATGGAAAATCACCAAATAACATCTGTTTCCCCTGAAATACATTTTTAAATATAGCAGCAACCCCTCCACCTCTTTTTCCAGATCTACATGCATCAAAAAAGTTATAGTCGGGAGGAGCTGTCTCTATCAGAACGGTTGCACTGTTATTTTGTTCCAGCCATGTTTCAGTTAAAAACATAAAATCCAGTTTAGAAGTGTTAATAAGATCATTAACTAAAAATGATTTGTTATTAAGAGACCTCACATTAAGTAGAGCCATCCTGATGGTGCTGTTGATAGGCTTTAAGGTTGTTTTTGGTTTGGAGGCAATAGATATGAGATTTGTGAGGTTAGCAGTGTGTCTAAGTTTCCCTTTGTTTACTCTCTTAGTGGTTACAGCATGAATGCGAAAGTTGCCCTGCTTTGACGTAGGCCACCTTGGGTTCAGCAGATTATGAGAAACTTCCTTTATACTGTGTCTACGGCTGAACCCTTTTTTGTCTCAGTAATACTCAGGACTACTATCAGTACGGTGGTGGGGGTAGGGCGCAATCCTCCTGGGTGTTAGCATCCTGCGGCCATGACGTGGCGATGATATCATTGACACAGATGCAAGTTTGATGCCAGCATATTCCAGTTTCTTAAATTCGGCTGGAAAATCGCAAAGGGAGTCATTGGAGCTGGAGTTGTTGTTGTGGCTATGGGAGAGATGAGGCTGGAGGTCATCGTCGATGGGGGAGTGCAGAGGAGGGGGGTGGCCGTTCCTCGCCAAGCCAGCATCAGCGATGGGGGAGGGCACAGTGTTGATGGCGTCGGGCGGGCTGTTGTCTCTCTTCAAGGTCTGTGGGCTGTCTGCTATCTGTGCGTCAGATAGTGGCAGAGTAGTTGTGTGGGGGAGGCTGTAGTCTCACTTCTTCTCAAACTGTGCTCTGATTGTGGCCTGTGCGTCAGACCATGGCAAGATTGTGGCCTGTGCGTAAAGCGAGAAGAGAAGATTGTCCCTCAACAGTTTTGAGCCTAACCTGTTTGGGTGTAGGCCATCTGCTCTGAAAAGATATTTGCGCCCCCAGAATAAGTTGAAATTGTCAATAAAGTCCCTTCCTCTTTCATTGCAGACTCTGGAAAGCCATGTATTCAGTGCAAGTAGACGACTGAATCTGTTTATTCCCCTGTCAACTGTTGGTATGGGTCCACTGATGGAAGACTTGATGTGTATTTTGTCCAGTGTATCCAATAGATCAGTGTAATCCCTCTTCAGAAGTTCTGACTGTTCTCTTTGAACATCATTAAATCCTGCATGCACAATAATCTGTGAGATTTTGGGGTTCTCCAATATGACTTTGGCTAGTTTATGGTTGATATCACTAACCATTCCATATGGGAAGATGCATGTTTTGATCTTCTTACCGGTTATATCCTTGATAGTTGAGTCTCCTATAATCAGAGTGTCTGGTTCATCTGCTTTCTCTGAGATGGGCCCTTGTTGGACGGTGGCAGACACATGCGCAGCCCGCCTCCGTGGCGACTGGTTGTTCCGTCACCTTTCCTTTTCCCATTTACACCAAACAACAACATTTTGTTCCATTCATATGCCTTTACAAAACCCTTTTCCCAGTTTTTAAACAGCATATCTTTTAACTTCAAAACAAAACTACGTAGACATTCACATCGGATATATATATGTAACAAGTCTTCTGGCTCAGTTTCACACACGTCACATTCTCTTTTGTTCTCTTTGTTAATCTGATGCAGCACCGTGTTTACATAGATCCTGTTGTGTCTCGTCATGAAGTCATTGTTTTCACATTCTATTGCATTATATTTGATTTGGAGGTTTACCCATATCAACTGTACATTCATACCTGGCAGAACCCTCTCCCACATTTGTTATGATGCCGGTCTTTTCAACAGTTTCGCTATCAGTTCTAAATATATTTTTTTTACTTTTAATTCTTTAAACTCTTTACTTGCATCATTTTTAACAAACACTAGTTTAGGTAAAGGTCCATCCCCTGTCCTCACACACTCTCTCTAAATCAAATTCCTCCAGTCTCCAGGCATACTCCCCTTAATTATATCATACATTTTTACAATCATATCTCTCCTAGCATCCTCATCCCATTCTCTTACGCAGTCTACCATTGCCTGCCCAGGCAGAAACCCATAGACCATGTCCTTTACTTGCCTAATTCCTGCATCCATGAAAACCTTATTGTATAGCATTTTGTTGTTATGCTGTATTATAGGATTGAGAAAAACGGGTTTATTCATTACTTCGGTTACATTACTACGGTTGTATGATATGTTGGGTAGGAATTCTCCCCACGCTCTGAACACCTCTTGGTAGAAAAAAGGCACTTTTTCATACATTGGTTCTTTCAAAACCATAAGCAGACTATTCTCTCCACATCTACCAGCCATCTGAACATACATTTTAAAGAATTGTTTCCACCCATAGTCATTCACATCATGGAGATACTTCTTCACTGTTTTAACCCTCAGTGCTTTACGTTTTGTGTCAATGTCCACCAGTTTTAACCCTCCCTCACTGTACCCTGCTATCAACGTTTTGTGGGATATCCTCACACCCTTCCCATCCCACAAGAAGTTTGAAGTCAGCTTATTTAATTCGGATAGAACCCATACCGGAAGATCTAGTGCACCCAAAACATACACACATTTGGATAATAATAAGGAATTAACAACTATTACCTTACCTTTTAATTTCAATTTCCTCTGCTTCCATGCATTTAAAGTGATTTTTATCTTATTTATCACTCCTGTCCAAGTGATATCTCTTGCTTCCTTTTCGTTTGGACCTATGTTTACTCCTAAAACTTTGATGCAGTCTACCACTCTAAATGCAATCATACTGTCAACCCTATCCCCCTCCTGACCTATACACATTAGTTCCGATTTTTCTATATTCACTTTAGCCCCTGCTGCCCTCCCATATGTTCCCATGTGTTTCATAATTATATTGATGCTTTCCATATTTTCTACTGTTATTGTCATGTCATCCGCATATTGTTGAATTATATTAATTTTCTCACCTGGTATTTGTATTCCTTTTATATTACTATCCTTTTTTATAAGGACAGCAAAGGGTTCAATAGACATGCCATATAACAGTGCTGATAAAGGACAGCCCTGTCTCACTGACCTCTCCAAAGCAAAGGTGTCTGTCATCAGACCATTACATTTGACCCTACTCTTAGCTTCCTTATACAGCAGCCTGATCCAACTCACTATTTTATCCCCAAACCCAAACTCTTTCATAGTCCGAAACAAGAACTCATGCTCCACTCTATCAAAAGCCTTATTCAAATCTACACTCAACACAATCCCAGACTGTTCTTTCATGTGCCTAACAACGTCCCTAACTGTCCCTATTATATCTGCTATGTCTCTCCCTTCGACACTATATGCCTGTGTCGGTGATATTATTCCTCCCATTACCTTCTTAATCCTATACGCTAAAACCCTTGTTAATATCTTATAGTCACTATTCAATAAACTAATTGGCCTATAATTCCCTAACTCCAACCTACTCCCCCTATTTTTAAATAATATTGTGATTACCCCAGTAGTGTGGGGAAAAACGGTCTGTCTAGCTACTGGACCAGATAAAATGAGACGGAGAGGTAATAAAGTCTATCGGCACGAGGACCTTGGATTTATTAAGTAAAGTGGCAACGGTTATACAGAGTCATAAAGCGTGAGAAATCGAATATGTCTAAGTCCCTAATCAGCGCTGATGGTTCGTCCGGAGCTTCGCCTCCGTGGAAGGTCTGCTTCAGAAGAAGGGGATGAAGAGTCCCTGTGTGGTACAGTTTTTATGCTGTATCCTCCTCTCGATGAGGTGTGTGCGTTTGAGGTGTGTGTGGTTCTGTGTGTTTTGGCTCCCAGGCCCTGAGAGAGCTTCGTAAAGGGGGAGAGTTCCTCGTGTCTCCGGTGTGATAAATTAAAACGGGGAGTGCCCCCCTGAAATGTCTCGTGTGTGATAATTTAATGTGGCTCTCAGGCCCCTGGTGTGGGCAGAGGTATCTCTTGGTTCCTCCTAACGGGGAAGAGCTCTCAAAATGTCTCCTGTGTGATAAATTAATGTGGCTCTCCCGTTCTGGAGATGATACTGGTGCATTGTCTGAGTGTCCACCATCTGCCTGCCTGGGAGATGGGGCCTCCAGCTCCGGCCTTGACCTGACTATATATTATCATGTTTGTGTTGTTGGGTTAGAGCAAGAGTTGACTATATTATAATGTGTCCATGTGATGTGCTCATCAGGCTAGGGTAGGAGTTAGCTATATTTATAATGTACATGTGATGTACTCAGCAAGTTATTTTTCCCAACAGTAGCCATGGATTCTGGAACCAGTTGTCCCTCCTCCATGCTTTGATATACCATTAGCAGTATGGGTGCCAACACATCAGCAAACTCTTTGCAGAATTCACTGCTAAGGCCATCTGAACCAGGGCTTTTATTGTTTTTTGCATTTTTAATTGCTATTTGTATTTCTTCTACTGTAATCTCTCTGTCACACATGTCTTGCTCGTCTGCTGATATCTTTGCATCCACACCACTCAAGACCTCATCAATACATACTTTTTCTGTGTTCCCTTTTTTATACAAGTTTTTATAGAAGCCTTCCACTGTATTCAAGATGCTAACCAAATCATTTACCTTCTCCCCATTTTCATTCTGTAGTTCGTTTATATAATTATTTTCCTGTTTATTTTTTTCCAGGTTTAGAAAGTACGCTGTGCACCTTTCCCCCTCTACAGCATACTGTACTCTACTCCTTACTATCGCCCCATCACATTTATTTTTCTCACAATCTTTTAGTTGCCTTCTCAACTTCATATAATTTTGTATATTATAATTTCCATCTTTGTCTGCTTTCCCTGCTTCTTCGTTTAATTTATTTTGTATCTCTTCCTCTACCTGATCCATTCTAAAGTTAATTTGCTTGGCATAGTATATGCTTTTCTTTTTAACTTTTTCTTTCAAATTTTCCCACCAAATACAAATATTATCTTTGTTTAATCTGTTCTCTATTTCTTCTTTGATACATTTAGCTATCATCTCTTCATATGAATCCTCTCTTAATAAGCTGTTGTTTAGGCACCATATTCCTCCACCTACATTCCTTATACATACGTCCCTTAACCTCAGCGACAGGATTGCATGATCACTAAGAGTGGTAAAAGTATATTTCACCTCTTTTATTTGGCTGACAATGTTTTCCTTAACTAGAACAAGGTCTATTCTACTCTGTCTAAGGGTCCCCATAACCACCTGCCTCCGTGAAAACACTTTTCGTTCTGCATTTTCCTCCCTCCATACGTCCACCATTTTGTGTTCTGCCATCATGCTTTTCAAAAAGTTCCTTGACCCATCATACCTGTATTTTACATTATTTGAATAATCTAGTCTTGATAATTTTACATTATAGTCACCAACCATCATACAATCTCCCGTGCACAGAACCTCCAAGTCCTCAAAAAAACCTTTTCTCAGTTCCTCCACGTTTGGTGCATATATATTGATTAATTTGTATGTGTTTTTATTGTGGACAAATTCTATCGCTATCACACGTCCATTCCCTCCACAAAAGGTTTGCTTGACACCACTAACAGACCTCTCTCTGACAAGGATTGCCACTCCACATGCCTTCGCACTCCCATTGTCTATAAATATGGGCCCTTTCCAAAGCTTACCAAGGGTTTCCACAAATTCATTATCCCAATGCGTTTCTTGAAGGCACAATATGTCAGATTTACAGAGTTCAATCGTTCTTTCTATTTTGATCATGTTCCTTAGGCCGTTTGCATTTAAGGATATTATTATGACCATAGTAGTGGTAAAAAGAAAAACACAGCTTTCCATAGATGCTCGATGGGTCATACCTTCCGCTCTTTTGGCTCCCTTTTGTCCCTCTTTTTGATCATTCTCTTCCTGCTGGCTTTCACCGCATCGTAGTCCATCGACACTCCTTCCTCCGATGTTCTCGTCTCCATCACCTCCATGCTCGAATCGTCTGGCTCCTTAGGTGAAGCAGTCGCAGCAGCAGCCCCGCCGTCCCGTGGAGCCTCACTGCAATCCGGGGCCTCCACCTCTCCTGGTCGGCCGCCTCTTTGTTCACTCGCCCGGGCTGAGGGAGTTTTGGGCGCTGTGCTAGCGCCTTCCTCCATACTTTGCCCGGATGCTCCTCCCGTCATGCGACCCGTCTCACCGGACACTCCATATGCACTGCTGCCGATGGTGGATGGGGTCATTTCACCCCCGCTAGCAGCTCCGGTGTCCTCGTCCTGCTGTCGCTGATCCTCCTCGGACCGGGAAACGCGCTCGCCGCCGCCGGCCAGCTCCGCGTCCACCGTCCTCTCCTCTCCGCGTCTCCCCCCCTGCAAGTCACACTCCCTAGCATAGTGTCCCTGGTGCTTGCATTTATAACAGGTGAAGTCTGGGCATTCTCTTAAAATATGTCCTGGCTGGATGCACAGCCTGCAGACCTTCACCTGCCTGTCATGAATTACACGGAAGTACTGTCAGAGATTAATCGAGATTTAAAACACTTAGACTAATTTAAGAGAGAGAGTAAAAGAAATCGAGGGGTCCGGAGCAAGAATTGAAAAAGACTTTATCGTGAAGAAAAACAACAACGACAACAGCCTGAGTGGGTCTGCAGAGTCACTGGCTTGCCAACAGATTCGAGCCTCTTCTTAAACACACAAAAGCACAGTCCTCAGCAGTTTCTTGTTTTTCTAGGTGTCCACACATAATAAAACACAAAATACCTCTAAACAGATGGTCACCGAGATAGTCTAGGACCCAGGAAGTGGAGTCAGCATGCATTGTCTCAGTAGACAACTGCTCCTGGGGGGTTGCGCCCCAACCCCTGCTCTGACCCAAGACTCCCAGGCCTCGTGACCAGCCCTGGATCAAAATCCAAGACGCTTTACATGTTTTCTACCATTAGATATACAGGCCTAATTTTAATCATAGTTTACCATAGAATATAATCATTAATTTCTACCACAGTACTCCCCTCCGTCTAGTGTCTCGAACTTTGTTGTGTAGGGCAGTGACTGTACAAGTTCAGTGAATTGTACTTTACAGAACCTTGTCCCGTCCACCACGTCTGTCCCAGGCCATTTCTTTCTTTTGATGGGCGAGATCGCCCTCACGCCCCACGTTGAGAGTTTCTGCCTAATTTCAGCGTCAGTGATATAAGATGGCAAGTTTAGAAATGAAACAACTATTTCATTGCTTCGAACTTCTTTGGCAGTCACCCGAGTTTTTTTGATTTTGAAACCATCTAATAACCTTGTTTTGCCCTTTCCCATCCTGCATGGTGATCTCGTAAATGTTCTTACTTTTGACCCTGCATGCCAGAACAATCCCGCACTTTTCCTTGATTCCCCGCAACAGTTCCATCATGGTTATGTAATCTTCACCGACCGGCTCTACAATCAAGGTCAGCTCCTTTTTATAGCCACAATCACCCTCACTTTCTCCCTGTCTCTCTTTATCTCTCCTACTATTCACCATGCTTTCTTTCTCAATAGGCCCACTAACGGAATTGATCTCCTGTGTTATTCCTTTCTCCCTGGCTTCAATATGTCCAGAATCATTCTCCCGTTCTACATGTGTCAAACTGTTCTTAACTTCCATGTTTTCATTCACAAGTTTTTCCATCCAATCACTAAAAGCATAATCAATCTCGGGTTCTGCATTCATCAAAGTGGCCTTACCTTCTATTTTGTCATTTATCAATTTATCCATCCAATCAAAAAAAGTATGAAACAATCCCCCAAACAGCCAGGCTGCAGGGGAAATGAATCACACATAAAACTATCACAAAAGCACCTTATGACTCACAAGCACACGCGGTCCTAACAAACACTCGACTGCTCACTTCCTGCTTCCTGCTTGCACACCTGAACGGGATCAGACGAGATCGGGCGTGTTTTTTTTCTTTTGGTGACACCCGTCACTACTTACAGCAACCTGGGCTTCTGAGGAGGTCTCCCATCCAAGTACTAACCAGGCCCGACCCTGCTTGGCTTCCGAGATCAGACGAGATCGGGCGTGTTCAGGGTGGTATGGCCGTAACCAAGAATTTTCGGGACCATATTAGCATTTATACAGGAGGAGCACGTAAGGAGTGAGAGTTCTACCATGGCCAGAGACGGGACTTGTACAGAAACAATGATTGGATCCATAATGAATGAAAGAAATGAATGAATGAATGAATGAATGAATGAATGAAATGAAAGAATGAATCAATGAATGAATACGTTATTCCAGACTCAGAGTTCCATATTTGAACGCAATGCATTACACTGCTTGGGCGTCATCGTTTGCGTGATCTTTTGAAGAAACGTAGCGTTGCAAACATGGTATGGACTGCAATAGGCAGCACGATGAAGCCATTCATAGCTATTATTTTTTTAGAACAACATGATCAGGGGAGAGCGCGAACGCAGTCCCCCACTACCAGAAATTATGCAATCGAGATTCCCACATTTGGGGAATTTGCACGTGTCAGCAACAGCCTCAGTGCAATGGCTGAGCCTCGCTATGGTTGAACCACCTTCTTGATCATGGTATCTCCCTTGCCAGGTAAGTATGAGTTGCACACGTTCAGGTGGGCTGAACGATGCCCACGCGTGTTCCCGTGGAGAACGGTTGCAAAGCATTCGGAGATGTCTAGACTTTAATAAACACTGTAGACCGCCGGTCACACGATGACAGGCGAATCTGAAATCAGCGAGATGGAAGCATAACGAAAGGAAACCTGAAGATCCGAGTTATCGACACGCCACAGAAAGAATCCTTTTTTCTTTCTTAAACAACAGAATATCGTTGGAATAATTGTAAACAGTGCGTTTATGAATTGTAAATGACACTTTATTGTCTACAGGCGGAAGGGTGTACTCTCAGGCCCCGTTTACACGAAGGGAAAACGCAGATATTTTCACACGGTTTGGCCTCTCATTTACACGAAAACGCCGTTCTTGTCACAGAAAACGATCATTTCTAAAAACTCCGGGCAAAGTGGAGATTTCTGAAAACGCCGGTTACGCGTTGTCGTGTCAACGGGTAGAAACGGGGTTTTAGGATCTGAAACGTCACATTATGCGCCAGGAAATGCTTAACGTCATATGAGCGCCTTATGTTTACAGTTTGTTTGTTACAGAAAGACCCTCATGTTATTCGTTGTTGTTGATTCTGAGGATTCTGATTGGCTTGCATGGCTTTATCCTTCTACCTACACTGCCGCCCGTAGGTTTGGCATAGTTATAATGTCCCAACGGCGTATTTATCCGTTTTGATGTAAACGACAACTTTTTTGAAAACGATGTTGTGTGCACAATGTTATTTTTGAAAACGGAGGGGGGGAAATATTCGTTTCTATAAATACCCTGCTACGTATAAACGTGGCCTCAGGAGGCGTTTAGTTTTGTTTTTCACAGTGAGAGAGGGGTGCACCGGTCCTGGAGGTACTGCAATACCAGGTCGATGCGTGGAGTGGACGGAGCAAGCCCCTTTTCCATCTCCCAGTTCCAAAAATCAATTTAATATATGGTCCCCGGGTAGGGGACGTATCAGATATTAAACTGATAAGAACAGATACTACACTTGATCTTAGCCAAAAGGCCGAGAATCGATGCCCCCACATGCTCAGACCAAGAGGCGAGCTTCCCCGACACGTCGCTCCACGTGGCGGTTTAACAGACAACGGAAAAAAAAATAAAAAAAATGACCAAGCACCCTGTGTGCGTGTTTGTGTGTATGTGAAAGCTGAAGAAATAAACCGAGGTCGCTACATCTCTTTGCTGCTGCCTGCTGGCAGTCTCACTAGGCCGTCTGCATGTTTCACAAATAGAGTTTGGAGCAGTGGAGGCTTCTATAAGACTACAGTGGGGTGTTCCACAAAGCCGGTTTTATCACATAACCGGGGTTTTCCGTTCCAAAAGGATCACGGTATGTTAGTTGCTATAGCAACATATGCTCTGAATCAAACCTGAGGGGTGTTCCACGAACGGAGGTTTAACAAACACTGAGTTAACGCTGAACTCTAGGTTGATTGACCCTGTGCCGACCAACCCAGAGTTTTCGGTTCCACAGCAGCGGTTATGCATTAGTTCAATCAACTCGGGGTTGGTTAACACAGGGTTGTGCGCGTCCACGCCAAACTTAAAAAGACGTGATGTATGGATCATGGAAACCCTGATCGATCCCACCATCGTATTGGTATAAATTTAAATAAGCCATTTTTTTAAGCCAATCGTGAAAAGGCCGACAGTCGGCAGACTGGATCTGGCCCTCAAATTGTCTTGACCCCGGTGGAGGAGCTGTTAATAAACATAAATTCAGGGCGCCCTGGCATGGAGGGGGTACCTGGAGGTACCTACCACCTCAGAGAGTCATGGGCCATATCCCACACTGGTTGAATGTAGGTTTTTGTGTTTTCTTGTATTTTAGATTTTTTTTTGCCTTCGAAGTAACACATGCAAACCGTGTGCTTGCCACAGCGCATACTATTCCAAATGTTTCTTTTTTTGGTAACTGGGTAGAAAACCTAAAAGTGACAATTCATCAACTTCACAGATCAAGATGGATCAGTGCTTGTAATGAAGCCGCCGGCTACGATCGAACATTCTCCAGTGGATGCAAGTCCGTTAGGACTATTTTATACTTTATGTTGTAAATGCCTCTCGGCATAGTACTCAGACAATATTGCTCTTTGTATGATAGGAGGCCGATACAAATCTTGGATGGGTCATCTGAAACGACTGTGATGTGCTCAGCATCTCCAGCATTATAGCCTAGATAAAACTACCATTTGAAAAAAAACGGAGGGCTACGCAAATAGTCTGGAGTGAACTGAGGCCAGGTCCTCGATTGGTAGAGTTGGCTATGTAAGGCTATTCAAATATATTAAAGATTTGCGCGAGAATCTATATCTCCACTCCAGCAAAAAGTCATCCAATATGCCAAGATGTCGAGCCGTGGTCTTATCAATCGCTCCCGGTGGATTGCACGTATAATTTGCGCTCTGATATCAGCAGTTCTCTCATCAAAAGGGCATGCCATTGTGAACACATGAAATCTGCGGTGAACGCCAGTTGAAATACCCCAAACCGGGTTATGTTTCAAACTTAACCTGCGCAAAACCTGGTCCGACCAGGTTTGATTCAGAGCATATGTTGCTATAGCAGCTAACATACCGTGATCCTTTTGGAACGGAAAACCTAGGGTTACAGCAAACCCTGGGTTAACTTACCCGGTTATGTGATAAAACCGGTTTTGTGGAACACCCCACTGGTTGGACCTTTAACCAGGAAACCTCTGTCCGCTAAAACTACGTCCCCTGGGAGCAAATTAGATAAAAAGTTACTTTGTTCTGTGATAAACGTATCACTTGTGCGACCTCCCCATCCAGTGGAAATGAAACAAATGGAACCTTGAGGGCTAATTGCAATTAGATATTTCATTGTGTGGTGTGATTTGTATGACGAGTAACACTGAGCACTGGCTAGCAATCTACTGGGTTTCTCTAGAAATATTTCAAAACAATCTATAATGCAAACTGTCTTTTCAAAGCTACTGTTTCGAAATGCATATGGAAGAGATTTTCTTAAGTATTCTCTGTCAGGCCACAACACCAGACTTGGCACCAGTCTACAATGCATCACACTAATGCAGTGTTTGAAGAGCTTTGAAACAGTGGTTGAGTCAATGTCAAAATAAAAAGCCAAAAATCCAAAGGACAAGTTCAATCTAAGCTTAATTAAAGTTAACATGTACTGCTGAAAACATGTTAAACTAGATTTAAGTTGGAGAAAAGGAGCCACAATATGAAAAATTGTCATGAGAATGGAAAATGCTGATAAACCAGTGAGAGTATTAACCCTTTTATGCAAGCTCATCTCATTCAGTGTAGTCCTATTCATTTTTTCCTTCAACAACATATTTTCAGTCCTCAGAGCTTGGCATTCTTGCTCAAGAGATTGGACGCGTTTACCACAGGTGTCAGTGCTGCATGGTGGCGTTGCTGGATCATCCTCATGGAGAACAGGCTGGACATCATTTCCAGGTTCTTCATGGGTAGATTCCTTCAAAGGCTCTGTGGTGGGAGTTTGCTCTGCAGTAGGATCCTTGTTGCTGTCTTTGGGACAATATGTTGATGCTCTGGTGAGAACAAAAGTAGTGTAAAGAGTATGTATTAGGGCTGGGCGATATACCGATATTTAAAAAATATCGATATTTTTTCAAACGCGATATGAAACGAGACCATATCGTCAATATCGATATAATTTAATTTGCGTTGAAATTACAGCATTTGTTCCAAATAACACCAGTTTCGAGCCGCCTGCTATTCTGTAACTCTGCTTATGTAACAGAGCTGGACTCTCTGGTGACAGTGGCAGAGAGAAGGACCCTTGACAAACTGCTGTCCATCCTGGACAACACCCACCACCCTCTGCATTACACCTTCACCAGGCAGAGGAGTGTTTTCAGTGGCCGACTGCTGTCCCAGTCCAGCTCCACTAATAGACTAAAAAACTCTTTCGTCCCCCTGGCCATCAGACTGTACAACAGCTCCCAGTAAAGGCAGGGAGGACAATAGATAACAACAATGGACATTTTATTTATTTATTTATTTATTTATTTATTTATTTATATTTATTTATATCTGTATTTTTGCACATCCATCTGCACTGTTTTTATGTGTGTTTTTGGCTGCTACTGGATACTTGAATTTCCCCCGGGATTAATAAAGTATCTATCTATCTATCTATCTATCTATGTCTCTCCCGCTCTGCCTCCAGCTCACACACACAGTCAGCTCCTTCTGCCACAAGGTGACTCCTCACCTGAAAGTGCAGTCGGACGCACCGTTCCCGGAGGCTCCTGCGCTGCCAACATCCCTCCCTCCGCCAGACCGGCCTCAGGTCCAGTACCGGCTCATCCATCACGTGGCTGGAAAGAGACGTGGTGAGAAGCGGAGGTAAGTTGTCATAAGAACTTTGTTTCACCTGTTGGCTGTGGAAAGCAAATAGCACACACCTCATATCAATACTGATCACACGTGTATTTTAAATTTCCAGATTATTTGTTGATGAGCCAGAGCATGTGACTCCCACGAACCGGCCGGTTCAGCCCACTGGGTTTGTCGTCCTCCTCCCGGCCGAGGCCTGCTGTGCCCACCCCCATTCTGCCGAGGCCTCCTGCGCCCACCCACCTCCAGCCGAGGCCACCTGCTGCGTTGACCTATGGCCCACCCCCTGTGCCGTGGGCCATCCTGCAGCCAGAGCTTTGTCCCTCCTGCACCAACAGTGAAGGCATTCATGCCTAACAAGTCCTCAAGGCCATATGGGGCTTGCCACGTGCCAAACTGTGGTGGACAGCGGAAGAGGTACACCCCTTCCAAGGACAAAGTGGCTGGAAGCATGCAGAAAATGTTTTCCTACTGTCCATCCACTAGGAAGTCCACTACCCCTGGCTTCGACAATGTGGTGTATGACAACTTTGAACTCTTTAAGAGTGTTGTGGATGCAGAGATGGAAAGGAGGACTGTGTGTGTGTGTGTGTGTGTGTGTGTGTGTGTGTGTGTGTGTGTGTGTGTGTGTGTGTGTGTGTGTGTGTGTGTGTGTGTGTGTGTGTATAACTTACCTCTGTGATGCCACTGTTCCCGTGCCATCTGTAAGAGAGAGAAAGAGGCTTGTTTGTGTGTGTTTGTCTCCGTCTTTGTGTGTGTTATTAAAGTGCTTCAGCAAGCACTATCTATTTATTTATATCGTTAAAAAACTTGAATTTCTTTGTTAGTCTTTTATTTATTGTTTATATTGCTGTTAAAATTAACTTTGTAGTATCCATTCTGGTCTATTTTCAATATCGAGGCCAATCTTTTTAACCTTAATCAGTTCCAATCCAACAATCAGTTTACATACCCTTTAGTGGTTGTTCATGTTCAGATAATCTGTGTTTTTGTCATGCATGTTTGTCTTTGTCAGCTTCATGTGTTTGTGATGTTTGTATGTATTTGTCTGCTTCAGTTTTAACAAAAGTTTGCTAAAGAAAACACAAAAAAACACAAAAGGGAGGAACAGCTTGAGCCTTTATTTGTTGATTGGTCACCTGAGTCTTTGGATAATCCTGTTCATTATTGCACTTTAGCCTGTACAAGCCAATTGTTGAGTTGTATCTTAAGTACAAGTGTGTGTTCTTCAATTGTTGAGATTTTTTGATTATTATTAATGTTATTTATATGTGCCTTTCATTTTGTGCCCCCTCCACTGACTCACGTCACTTTTTGAAATCGCGAAACATGAGCCGTGTTCGAAATTGTTCACTATTCATTGGGTATTTTAAGTGCACTATATTGTGCATGAAATTAACCACTGAGAATTCGAACACCACTAAAAAATGGCGAGCACCCTATATAGTGCACTATATCCGTGATAGGGAACGATTTCGAACACAGCTATGGAGTCTGCCTGCACAAGCAGCTCCGAGGAGCTTGTTTGCAAGCGAAAGACCAACGGCTCCATAGTATGGAAATGGTTTGGATATAAGGTGCCTGACGAATTACAAAATCACGTAATTTGTAGAGTGCTTAAAAACTGTCGCAACCTAAGGGTTGCCATTCTGTGCATAATATTCCGGAGGTGCACACAGCTTTTGGCCGTGATATTATATATTATAATGTTCTCAAATACGAGGCGGAGGCAGTGTCTAGGCCACGGTTTATTCAACCATCAAACTGTATTGAATTCTGAACGGTAGGAAAAGTAATTGTAAATCGAAACGGTAGGTAGGTAGGCTATAGTAATAACGGTAACTCCACAGTAACTTCATGGTTTCTCACTCCGCGAGACCCAAACATAAAACATTAAAGGTCCCATGACATGAAAATCTCACTTTATGAGGTTTTCTAACATAAATATGAGTTCCCCTAGCCTGCCTATGGTCCCCCAGTGGCTAAAACTTGCGTTTGGTGTAAAACGAGCACTAGCTGTTCTGCTCGCCTTTGAAAAAACGGAGGCTCAAGCGCGCTGATTTGGAATGTCTTTAGGTTTGTCACAAAGCATCTAAGCTCCTCCCCTTACTCTGCCTGGCCCGCCCAGAGACGTTGGCCCGCCAATGAGACACGACCGTGCGAGCGCCACGTGTGTGTGAATACACACACTGTAACGCAAGTGTTTCTTGTCGGTTCTTTGACGTCTCTTGTATTTCCACAACGAGACTGTAGTGGGGGTTATCTGAGCCATGGTTGAGAAGGAATTGGGGGGAAAGGAACTTTGGCTTTGACTCGCTGAAGTACATGAACTGCGACATGCCTCCCGTGTGTTCTAGAATATTTACAGAACACAGCTAAAGGCTATGTGCGCCACATCCACTGTAAACAGAGCGCATGGTACCGTGGCTGCAAGCTGCTCAGGGCTACAGACAGACACCAAAACAGCGCATTTGGGGGAAGCTCAATGTGCGACTGGCTCGGAGTGGCTGTAACTCTGCACCACGGCAGAATTTCGGGAACGTCTTTGAATACTGTGTTAGTTGCCCACTAATAACTATATTAAAGAATACATAAAATAGCATGTCATGAGACATGACATGCAACGCCCCCCCCACGCAGTCGTTACGGTTCATAATATTTCAGAGGCGCACAAAGCTTTTGGCCGTGATGTTATATATTATAATTTTCTCAAATACGAGGCGGAAGCAGTGTCTAGTCCACGGTTTATTCAACCATCAAACTCTATTCAATTCCGAATGGTAGAAATAGTAATATCAAACCTGCCGCCGCCGCCCCCCCCCCCCCCCCCCCCCCTCGACAACTATCGATATTTATCTTATATCGATATTCTGCTTGAAGATATCGAGATATTACTTTTGGTCCATATCGCCCAGCCCTAGTATGTATACACTACTGATGACAGTGTGTCATTCTTTTGTCAGTCACTCTCTGTTTTCTGCAGTATACTAGCTTTCGTTAGTAAGAAAGTAAGTAAATTGTATTTGTATAGCACATTTACATCCAAAAGTGTTTTATAGTCAGTATATGATAAATAAACAATGTAATAAAATAAATGAATAGAAAGACAATGACAGGGATATTGACAATGACAGTGACAATCACATGCATAGTCAGTGGCTGCCAAATGCAAGTCGGTAGAGGTGTGTGATGATTTCAAACCAGTCACAGATGTTATGGTTTTTAGCTCATTGGGTGTTATTAAACCTACAATGAATTGTGCAAAAAAAATTTGGTTTATAATTTTACCAAGTCCATGGAAGTGGGGTTGACCAGGTTAAGGAACTTAAATATTCACCTGGGAGGGATGGCTTTCGCAGATAGCTTTGTCGGCTCTATCTTCTGTAGCTTTGCTTTCTGTCGTCTGTTGAAAACCTCCAGTCTCATTTTTCTTTTCCTCTTCTCTGGAGATGGAACGTAGTTGAAAAGAGATGGAACAAAGTCCGGACTCAAGGGATTATCACTCTTTCTCCATACAAAATAAATAGAAACATTTCAGTGTCGAACTTGGGTTTGTTTACTACTACGTTAGCACTTGCTAGCTTAGCAGCTACAAAACAGGACATTGTTAGCCCCACGAATTGCATGCTATAATTCAGCTAGCTATGTAGTATTAAACTGATCGGAAACCACAATTATAGCCTATTAAATAATGAAGCTAAGCTGCTAAGCTTTGTATTCTGTAACTCACCTGATATGAAGTGATCGCTGCACAAGCGGAATCCAACAGCCGGGGGGTCCCATTTTTCAGTCCTTTTTTGCTTGCTCCTGGTTCTTTTAATGGCGCTGATCCACTTAGCTCGCCTCTCCGCATCTTTAGGAATGCGGTAGAACGACGTACATTTATTTTTGCCTCGTTTATTTGTGCAACCTGGTGCACAACAGTTATCGACCATGTCTTCTCCACCACAACAGCCGCAGTCTGCCGAATACTGCCAAAATGATTTGTATTAAGCTGTTTCGATTTTGTAGAAAGAGAAAAGATTTTGACCGTGTCATAACACGTTCGTTGTGTATAAAGGGAAGACGTAGAGGGTACGTTTTTAGCTGCTGGGTAGACTTCAGTCAACCTATCGCCGTTTTGTCTGCGAGCAACCATATTACTCGTGGGTGGTCTCCTATATGTGTATGGCATGACTATATGTACCCAAGGGTCGTTGAAATAATAAGCTGATTAATGTCTGTTTTGTAACGATAGCTAGGCGCGGCTAACGACACTGTTTACAATGAGTAAGGATATACGTCGCATACCTGCAAACTTGTTGCTTTTCGGCGACAATCAACGTTTTCTTGGACAATTTGATGTGGATATGTGTTGATTTGGGTCTCTCCTTGTCCGGCAAGGAGAGGCCAGGCTGTACTGTACAGAGGCAGCAAGGTCTGTGGCAGAGGCCCGCAGCAGCACTGTTGTTGACCCTAAATGGCTGGATCTCAAGACAGCAGAGGCGGCTGCCAAGTGGTCGGGGGCTGAGCTGTGGAAAGGTCAGCTAGTCATCACGTTCGGGTAGTACGCCGGTCAGACCTTCAGGTGGCTTGTGGAGAATGATGTCGGCTGGCTGGTGTGGCTGCTGTTCCAGTACTGCCAGCAGGGAGAGCAGAGCGAGCTGCTGAAGTGGCAGAAGGAGCGTGCTCCTTCTGCCACAAGGTGACTCCTCACCCGAAAGCGCTGTCGGACGCACCGTGCCCGGAGGCTCCTGCGCTGCCAACATCCCTCCCTCCGCCAGACCGGCCTCAGGTCCAGTACCGGCTCATCCATCACGCGGCTGGAAAGAGACGTGGTGAGAAGCGGAGGTGAGTTGTCATAAGCACTTTGTTTCACCTGTTGGCTGTGGAAAGCAAATAGCACACACCTCATATCAATACTGATCACATGTGTATTTTAAATTTCCAGATTATTTGTTGATGAGCCAGAGCCTGTGACTCCCGCGAACCGACCCGTTCAGCCCACTGGGTTGTCGTCCTCCACCCGGCCGAGGCCTGCTGTGCCCACCCCCATTCTGCCGAGGCCTTCTGCGCCCACCCACCTCCAGCCGAGGCCACCCGCTGCGTTGACCTACGGCCCACCCCCTGTGTCGGCAGCACCCATACTGCAGGTCTTCCCCGCACAGGCCCCCTCCGTCCTGTTTCGTGGGACATCCTGCAGCCAGAGCTTTGTCCCTCCTGCACCAATAGTGAAGGCATTCATGCCTAACAAGTCCTCAAGGCCATGTGGTACTTGCCACGTGCCAAACTGTGGTGGACAGTGGAAGAGGTACACCCCTTCCAAGGACAAAGTGGCTGGAAGCATGCAGAAAATGTTTTCCTACTGTCCATCCACTAGGAAGTCCACTACCCCTGGCTTCGACAATGTGGTGTATGACAACTTTGAACTCTTTAAGAGTGTCGTGGATGCAGAGTTGGAAAGGAGGACTGTGTAAATACCTGTGTGTGTGTGTGTGTGTGTGTGTGTGTGTGTGTGTGTGTGTGTGTGTGTGTGTGTGTGTGTGTGTGTGTGTGAATAACTTACCTCTGTGATGCCACTGTTCCCGTGCCATTGTGGTAGAAATTAATGATTATATTCTATGGTAAACCATGATTATTATTAGGCTTGTATATCTTAATGGTAGAAGACACATGATACCTGCAGAGCCTGGGTTCAGAACAGATGGTGGGACACAGGAATGAGCAGGAAGCTACGGGGTTAAGCCATGTTGACCTCAGCCTTCAGCCTTGGGTCAGACTGGTGTCCAAAATCACTTTGTTGATAAAGTTGCTTAGACGAAGATTGATGTGGGCGGAAACCTCCATTGGGACAAAGGAAGTCTTGTATGTATGTGTGTATAAAGAGAAGCTGGAATCGATGTTCGGCAGTACTCTATAGACCTACTCAGGCTGTTGTCGTTGTTGTATTTCTGCACGATAAAGTCTTTGGTCAATTCTTGCTCCGGACCCCTCGTTTTCATTTTACTCTCTCTCTCTCTTGAATTAGTCCAAGTGTTATATATCTCAGTTAATCCACTACATAATTTGGCGTCACAAACAGGATTACAAAGGGACAAACCAATTGCCGGGCTGCTGGACGGGGCGCGGACGGATCACACAACCATGCGGGGGGGGATTTCTAATTCCGTTCTTGGTATCTTGAGAAAACGGGCTTCTCGCACTTTTGAATAGATACGTTTCTTGGTTGGAGTACCGCATGAGTTGGTATTTTGAGGAGTTTCTTGTTTGTTCGTGATCTGGTCGAGTGTGTATGTGATTAGCCATTATTTTGAAGGAATAGACTAGTTGTGTGAAGCATCGTTTGTATGGGTTCAATGCCCTAAACGTGATTCAATTGAGCTGCAGATATTGGATCTGGAGGTGGGGCCAGTCTTTAATTCTGATCTTGGTGCTTTGTGGCAATCATTCTTGTTTGAAATTCTGGTTGATTCAATATCCATCCGACTGTTCATGTTTTAATCAAAAGGCCAGTTTCTACACTCTGTCAACTTTTTCTTTGTAATTAATTACAAACAATTCTGACATTTTTCAATATAATATTAAAATTGTATGAATCTGTTTATTGTCTGTATTTAAGTCGTGTTAGGATTAAGTTACCTCTGAGATTTTTACGACCCGGTTTATTTTTTGTTGATTCTGTCATAAATAAATTAGGCGGACAGAGAATAGTTAATTTGTTTGAATTAATTGATAATCATAAATAAATTAGACGGATAGAGAATAGTTAATTTGTTGAAATACTGAATAAATGTGTAAATCTTCTTTGACTTAAACATCATCGCGCTGACTCTAACTGCACGTGCACGAGCAATCTCACAGGGTACGAGCAGGAGCCTGCAGGCCAGGGTTAAAGATAACAGTGAAAGGGGCCACATTCCAATCTTCGGGAGGGAGACGAGCGCTTGGGAAGAGTTCACATTTGTAGCTTAGAGGTAATAAAGTATTTAAACTAACTATTATAATAAACTCAAATAAATTGTATTAATTAATAGTGTATTCAAAATAAATAAATACAATAAATAATGTAATAAAGTAATAATTAAAAATGGCAACAACAGCGGTAGAAGTTTTGAGTAGAGACCGTCTATTGCTAAAAGGTGAGATGATAAAGATCTCTGAGAAATGTGAAGAAAGGACAGAAGGATCAGGCACTATATGGCCCATGGGAGGGACTTTTGATCCAATAATGTATAGGGACATGGAGGTAGTAATAAGGAAGAATTCTTATTTTAAGTTGTAAATGTGAGCGAATGAGTGAGGAGTGAGTGAGTGAGTGAGTGAGAAAGAGTTAGCATTGAGTTGAGTTAGAGGGGTCAGATGAAGTGATTTGTGAAGAGTGAGACAGAGAAGAGGAAGAGTGTGTGGATTGGCAACGAGAAGTGGCGATGAGATTGGAGAAGGCTTTCCGGTTAGAATTTTCTTTGGGAGAATGATATCTTTCGATGGTCTTTTAAGATTAATAATCTAGTTTTGGAGTGTGTCCAAAAACAAATAAACCAGAAAGGAAAGGAAAGGATTACTGAAAGTGAAAATGGTTATGGAGATTTGTGAAAGCAAAGGAAGTAGGTAAAGAGAGGTAAAGAGAGTTAGAGAGGAGGAACGTAAGTGAGGAAAATCCGCCGGTGGGGGCTGGACAGAGAGACAACAGAGAGAAAGAGACTGAATTTGCATTGTACTGAATAGATTATTTGTGTGCTTGGATGTACTCTGTATTTGGTCCCTGAATGTAACCTATGTCCACTGTTTTAGAGAAAACATAGAACCACCACTGGGATTGGTGATTCTGTGGCTCTTGGAGACTCTGCATCGCGTCGGAACACCATGTGGTATCGATCATTACATCTTGGTACACAGAGCACTGGTGAGACAACGGGTTGGATCAGAGGGAGAAGGTGTTTGGAGAAGGGAGAGGAATGTAAAGAAAGCAAAAAGGGCGGACGCGGACCAACGCAGAGGTAATAAATCAGCGGAGAGGAGGCTGGGGGTCGGTTTAGCTCAGGAAGTAGAGGGTGTCTTGTAACCGAAAGGTTGCTAGTTCGATCCCCATCTCCTCCTAGCTGAGTGTTGATGTGTCCCTGAGTAAGTTACATGGTGATCACAGGATTTAGGAATAATTACCTAGACTCCAAAACATGAGCAATTAGCGTTAAAAATTGTCTGCAAACCACACTCCACAGGAGTCAATGGGTTCAATGGCGCTCAAAAGAGGAGCGGACCCAACCCATGGACTCTGCGTGGATAGGTGTGTAGTGACTACATTATAGGTTTGTGTTCCCCTCTTACGGATCGAGTGGGAGGGAACTGGTTAGGAGTCACGGGGGGCTAGGGGGACGCTTTAGAGTGTTGCACTAGAGTACGAACCATGCGCTGTGACCGATTGTTCTGTTCTACTTTATTGTAATAAATAGTTATAATTAAGTTGCCTACGTCCTCCTTTTCCTCCGGCACTACACTGGTGACCCCGACGTTCGTTTTTGTTATTTATTTGTTTACGAAAACAAAGAACACTGCGATTCTCAACATGTCCGCCCGAGGAAGACGTTCACGGCGGCAGACATCACCGTCCCCTGACAGGATGACGCAGACCGTGCGCACCCCCACTCTTAAACTGCCGGAGTTCTGGGAATCAACACCTGCTGCATGGTTCGCTATAGTGGAGGCGCATTTCAATAAAAGCGACGTTACCGACGACGATGACCGGTACAACCATGCTGTGGCTATGTTGGGCAGCTCCACCGCGGCGCGTGTGGTGGGGTTTCTCTCCGCCCCCCCGACGACCAACAAATATGGGCGCCTCAAGGCCCTGCTCCTGGAGACATTTGAGCTTTCCACCGCAGAGAGGGTGCGTCGCTTATTTGACGTGTCGGACTTGGGTGATGAGAGGCCCTCGGCCCGTATGGAGAGGATGCTAAACCTGCTCGGTGCAGAAGACCCCATGATCCTCTTCACGGAGCTGTTTATGCGCACGCTGCCAGCTCAGGTCAGGATGGCGCTGGCTAACACCACCATCGTTGGACCCCGCGCCCTGGCCAGGGAGGCGGACCGGTTCGTCTTGGCCATGCCTCAACGGTCCCCCGACCTGCTTGCTCCCGCGGCTGCCCCGCCACCGGACCGTCGCAGGAGGGCGAAGGACGACGCCGGACCCTCTGGCCAGCAGGGTAACGCTGCGGGCCATTGTTTCTACCACGCCAATTTTGGCGCCAAGGCCAAACGTTGCCGCTCGCCCTGCTCCTTTGGACGGACGGGAAACGGCAGGGCCGGCGCTCAGTAGTAGCCCTGAGCGCTGGTGTCACCAACAGGCTGCTCTTCATCCAGGACACCGTCTCCGGTCGCAGATTCCTCTGTGACACAGGTGCCCAGTGGAGCATCATTCCGTCAGGGGGATCGGAGGTGGCGAAGGGGGAGCACGGCCCGCAGTTGGTGGGTGCGGACGGCACGCCTATCCGTTCCTATGGCACTAGAGCGGTGGACGCAGGGCCGGCGATCGGCATAGGCGAGCTAGGCGACCGCCTAGGGCGACAAATGCGTTGGGGGCGCCCTCTGGTGGCGCCCTTAATTAAAAAATATATCAATTAAAATATACGACGCGAACGGAGAAGCGAGGGGGCGCGGGAGCAATTGTCAGGGCGGCCCGAAACCGTCAGCGTAGCACCCCCCCCCCCCCCGCTCGCAAGACCTGTCCAGGGCGCAAGTTGATTTCGAGTCGCCTAGGGCTCCGAAACGGCCAGCGCCGGCCCTGGGTGGACGTGTGCTTCGGAGGGCAACGCTTTACCTGGGATTTTGTCGTCGCAGCTGTTACATTTCCCCTCCTTGGCGCAGATTTTCTGTGCGCCCATAACCTGTTGGTGGACGTGGGGAACAGGCGCCTGGTGAACTCACAGACTTTCGCTTCCTTCGCCTGTACGAAGGGGGAGGCGGCCTACAACGGGTTGTCCAACACGCTCGCTGAAAGTGACCAGTACCTTCGGCTGCTGACAGAATTCCCTGACCTTACTAGGCCCACCTTCTCCGCGCCCACGGTGAAGCACGGAGTGGAACACCACATCGAGACCAATGGGCCTCCCCTCCACGCCAGAGCCAGGCGCCTCAACCCGGAGAAGCTGTCCGTCGCCAGGGCATAGTTCGCGCACATGGAGCAGGTGGGCATCGTTCGATGCTCGAACAGCCCCTGGGCGTCTCCCCTGCACATCGTTCCTAAGCCAGACGGTGGGTGGCGCCCATGTGGGGACTACCGCCGCCTCAATGACGCGTCCAAGCCTGACCGCTACCCGGTCCCGCATATCCAGGACTTTTCAGCGCACCTGGCGGGCAAACGCATCTTCTCCAAGGTAGACCTGGTACGGGGGTACCATCAGGTCCCGGTGCACCCAGAGGACGTCCCTAAGACAGCCGTCGTCACCCCCTTCGGTCTTTTCGAGTTTCTGCGGATGCCCTTCGGCCTGAGGAACGCGGCGCAGACCTTCCAACGCCTCATGCACTCGGTGCTCCAAGACCTGCCCTTCCTCTTCGTCTACTTGGACGACATCCTCGTCGCGAGCACCACGGAAGAGGAACACCTGTCCCACCTCCGGACCCTCTTCACGCGGCTCAGCCAACATGGGCTGATTGTCAATCCGGCTAAGTGTGAGTTCGGAAGGGACACCCTTAACTTTCTCGGGCATCAGGTCTCCGCGGAGGGTGTGATCCCCCTCCCCTCGAAGGTGGAAGCAGTTGCAGCCTTCCCACGCCCCTGCACGGTCAGCGAGCTCAAGGGGTTCATCGGGATGGTGACCTTCTACTACCGTTTCCTCCACCACATAGCTCACAACCTGCAGCCGCTGTACGAGGCCCAGAAGGGCAAAGCTCTGAAACAGCAGGTTGACTGGACGGCGGAACGTGTCAAGGCCTTCCAGGACACCAAGGCGGCCCTGGCCCGCGCGGCCATGTTGGCCCATCCCTCACCCTCTGCGCCCACTGCTCTCACCACGGACGCGTCAGACTTTGCCGTGGGCGCGGTGTATGAGCAGTGGGTTGAGGATGCCTGGCAACCACTCGCATTCTTCAGCCGCCAGCTGTCTCCCAGAGAGCGAAAGTACAGCACCTTCGACAGGGAGCTCCTCGGGCTGTGGCTCGCGGTCAGACACTTCCGTTTTTTATTGGAAGGCCGTGAGTTTACTGCCTACGTGGACCACAAGCCGCTCACACACGCCATGTCCAAGGCAGCGGAGCCGTGGTCCGACCGCCAGCAGCGCCAACTCTCCTACATCTCCGAGTTCACCACAGACATCCAGCACGTGGCTGGGAAGTCCAACGTGGTCGCGGATTGTCTCTCCAGGGCGGTGGTCGGTGCAGTCCAGCTGAACCTGGACTACTCCCGCATGGCTGTGGATCAGGCCACCGACCCGTCCGTCCAAGCTCTGAGGTCGTCGGACACGGGGCTACGTCTGGAAGAGGTGCTCTTTAGTGATGCAGGGGCCAAGCTCCTGTGCGACGTTTCCACGGGTCAGCCAAGGCCTGTAGTCCCCGCCAACTGGAGACGCCCCGTCTTCGAGGCGGTACACAGCTTGTCTCACCCAGGTCGGAAACCGTCCTCGCGGCTGGTGTCAGAGAAGTTCGTCTGGCACGGACTCAAGAGAGATGTGAGGGCCTGGGTCGACACTTGCACTGCCTGTCAACGCGCCAAGGTGCATCGCCATGTCAAGGCCCCCTTGGAACACTTCTCGGTGCCAGAGCGGAGGTTCGACTATGTCAACGTGGACCTGGTGGGACCCCTGCCCCCCTCACACGGCTTCACCTACCTCTTCACCATGGTGGACAGGACGAAGCGCTGGCCGGAGGCAGTCCCGCTCTCCTCAACGACAGCCTCCGACCTGGCCCGGGCGTTCATCGCGGTGTGGGTCTCCCGCTACGGCACTCCTGCTGACCTCTCCTCTGACCGGGGCCCGCAGTTTACTTCGGGGCTGTGGGCGGCAGTGGCGGAGAATCTGGGGGTCAAGCTACACCGCACTACCGCCTACCACCCGCAGGCTAACGGACTTGTTGAGCGCTTTCATCGCTCCATGAAGGCCGCCCTTCGAGCCAGCCTCACAGACAGCAACTGGCTCGACAAACTGCCGTGGGTCATGCTTGGGCTCAGGACAGCGCCCAAGGAGGACCTCCGGTCGTCATCGGCCGAGCTGGTGTTCGGACAGCCGCTGCGGGTCCCTGGTGACTTCATCCCCAAGTCGACGGTGCCCTGGTCCGCCTCCGCTCAGCGCGCCTCCCTGCTGGACGGCGCCAGGACCTTCGCCCCGGTCCCAACCACGCAGCATGGCGTCCCTGCTTCGCGGGTGCCCCCGGAGCTGCGGTCTGCAGGTTATGTTTTCGTTCGCCACGACGGCCACAGAGCTCCGCTACGACCTCCCTATGACGGACCCTTCCGTGTCATCGAGGCAGGAGCCAAGAGTTTCATGGTTGACATGGGGGGTAAGCCTGAGTGTGTGTCGGTGGATCGCCTCAAACCGGCTCACTTGGACCTTGAGCTGCCCCCAGATTTGGCTCTGCCACCGCGCAGGGGCCGCCCTCCTGTCCTGCCCCCACTGCCACGCCGTGGCCATTCCCCCCTCCAACCCCGACAACCCCCCACAGCTTGCGGCCCTCCGGCCGTCGCGGCCCCCCGCCCCGCCCAGCATGGGGAGGTGATGGACGGTGTCACGCCTCCTCCCGCACCTCCTGACTATGCCTACAGTCGTGGGGGCCGGGCCATACGCCCTCCTCGCCTCTGGGATTTTGTGTATTGAGGTGAACACTGGGGGGGCTGGTGTAGTGACTACATTATAGGTTTGTGTTCCCCTCTTACGGATCGAGTGGGAGGGAACTGGTTAGGAGTCACGGGGGGCTAGGGGGACGCTTTAGAGTGTTGCACTAGAGTACGAACCATGCGCTGTGACCGATTGTTCTGTTCTACTTTATTGTAATAAATAGTTATAATTAAGTTGCCTACGTCCTCCTTTTCCTCCGGCACTACAGGTGGATGTTATTTTGGTGCTTGGACCTGACGAGGTCTAGGTGCCAAGATAACAACACAAATAAAATATTTCCTTCGAGATTATGATAAGTAATAGACAATTTATTAAAAGTGATCTTATAATTTAGAAAAAACAATCGGCAATACATAAAAATTTGACCAAATAAGTATGATAAAACATTATCCAAATTTCTAATTTAGGTTATCCACAATGACAAAATGTCATTTAAAATAAATAAGCAAAATAAAATAAGAAAGGATGTGTGTGTGAGCCTGTTCTCGTGTGTGTGTCAGGGCTGCCGAGGTAGGGGAGAATCCTCTCCTACTCAGAGTGATGGGATACACAAGGGGATACACAAGCATACTTCAGATAAAACAACATGGTTAATTAGTAAATGGAAACAATTTATCAATTCAGCGTTGAATAAACTAGATAAGGACAACGTAGAGGGTTTGGGTTTGGTATAGTAGTGAATCAAAATGTGGAAAACACTAAATGCAATCAATAGGTAGAATAAAAGGTTTAATCAGGTCGTCCAATTTAAATAGATAGTGAAGGGCAATCGGGTAGGATTATGAAGAGAATTGTGATTTTGAGTAACGGTTAAGACAGAAGTGAGTCGCCCAATATTGAAAATGCAAGTTTTAATATTGTGATTTTTGTTTTCTTTCACATCTCCCTAGTTAAGGACAATAGGTGGATTGACGCCACATCTGCTGGGAAGGAGTCATACATGCTATGTTGTCAAATTGGATTCGGAAGTAGTGGGTTTACCTTCAAATGCCACTAATGCTGTTGCAACACTTTAATAATTTTAACTCTGATAAATTATCTTTTGTTTTATAGTCGCCCTGATGTGTATTCATTACGCACACACATGGCTGCATAAGGCAGATGCGGCTGAAGACTCTGTCTCCATCCCTCCACTTTGCGATCTATACCACCATATAGGAGGGGATTGTATCCCAGGTACGGCATCCTGCAATAAGCCAGTATGGAAGGCTGGTTAGCCAACGACGGGTAAGATCCCACCTTGAAGCCCGGGACAACCTAAAACAGGCACAGTCACGATTACTTGGCAGAGTCGCTGTGAGCACTGGCTCACTTGATCATGGAGTGACGGACTGCAACCATCATAGGAAAAGCCGGCTGATGAAAGGTGGAGGGGGAACAGGAGTCAGATATGTCAGCTATGGCAGCAGAAGTGGTCTTGGAACGGGGCATGTCGCGTTTTATTTTATTTTATTTTACCTTTGTGGTATAGAAGCCCACTAACGCATGTACGTTTTTTCGGTTTAGTGCATGACTTTGGAACAGCGTGGTTTCGGGCGGCTGATGGTAAACCCACCCATATTGGGCTTTGGATTTGGACATACTGGTTTCGATTTCCCTTCCCAAAAGATTGGTTTCAGTTTGCTGATGCTTAAGGTTAGACGTTTCGACGTTGGTTGCACCAACGGCGTTCTTAGATTTGTTTATCATTTAATGCGCATGGTTTTGACCATTGCGCAAGGGGGGAGGTATTGAGGAGAATTAGGGAAAATTTTGAAAACAAGGTTTTTCTTCACCATACTTGCAAACAATGATTGACATCCAGCTAAATGAGTGTGACATATTTGAAAAAATGGTGTTCAACAGATGGGTAGAAGCAGTCCCATCAGAAGACCAAAGTGCGGCTACGGTAATCAAGTTTCTGACTAGAGAAGTCATGCCAAGGTTTGGAATTCCGTCACAAATTAGCTCAGGTGATAGGGCAGCGTTTATTCAGAAAACACTCAAACAAGTGATTTAACATCTGCATGTCAAATAAAGACTGTCTGTGTCTACATTCCTCAAACCACAAGGTATGGTGGAGAGAGGAATGGGACGCTTAAGACAAAGATTAACAAAATTAAATTAGAGTACTAAATTGGAGGACTAATGCACTACGACTGACACTAATGAGTTATCGCATGAAAACGAACAGAACGATGCATCTAACCCCGCATGAAATGCTTACGGGTCGACCCATGCCTTCACCTGTCATTCGAGGGCCTCATAAAGGACCTCCATTAGAACAATGGGAAACTGAATTAAGACACTATATGGGACAACTAACTGGCATACACAGGCTTATTTTTCAACAAGAGAAAGACAGAGTTCCAGAGTTGGAGAAGGAGCCACCAAGGGGGGTGGAGCCAGGTGACCAAGTGTACCTCAGGATGTTCAGGAGAAAGTGGAACGAGCCCAGGAGAGAAGGACCATACAAAGTCACCAACGCAACACCAACAGCCATCCAAGTGGAAGGAAGTGCCACGTGGTATCATCTCAACCACTGCACAAAAGCCGCTCAACCTAAAGCCAGGGATGAGTGTGAGGAGGAGGAGCCAGACGCAGACACACCTGGGGCTGACCATGAATTTGTGTTTACTGTTATGTCGGATAACCAACCGTTATGTGCATTAACCTTCCGCCAGAATTATGAACATGTGCATAGGAAGAATCGGTGTGAAGTAAATATCCAATTTAATCCAATGAAATGGTGTTTAACAGTAACGTCAGGAATACATGGGGCTATAACAGAAAGTATAAATTAAATATGAGAGAATATATACTTCTTAAAGCTGTGGCTCCGCAGAACAGACAGGCTTTAGATTGGCTTTTAGCAGAAAAGGGGGGAGTTTGTGCTCATATAGGTGAAATGTGTTGTACTTTCATTCCAAATAATACTGCCCCTGATGGATCATTCACACTTGCGATGAACAATCTAAAACGTTTAAGAAAGGAGTTAAAGGAAAACGCAGGCCATGATCAGGCAATGTTTGGATGGCTTGAAACAAGGTTTGGTATATGGGGAATGATGTTCGCAAAGATAGGTGCAATACTCCTAATAGTATTAATGGTGATGGGTCTGATCTTCTGCTGCTGCATTCCCATAGTCAGATCTGTGATAGCTTCCAGGCTTTCAAAGGAGATGCCCCTCATGGTGACTGCCTGGCATAGAGGAGTCGGGTGACTGGGAGAGGATGCTCTATGGGGAGATAGATTGGAGTGAAACTAGAGAGGAGACCGGAATGTGAGAATCGGACATCAGAAGGAGGTCCTATTTTTTTAACTGGTGACCTCGCCATGTGAACCACAACCATTTCGGACAGTTTGAAATGGTTGTGGTTCAAAACCCCCACGTTTATATAGTATACCGGTACATGACGATAATCATAGCTATCCAAATCTATGCAAGCTTGTTGACAATCTTAGTTTTTTAATTAGGGGTCCAAGCCAACAGGTTGGATCCCTATTGTTTTTGTAAGGATTTTTTTTATTCCTATACTTACCCCCTTAAAAGTGATACCACAGCCCAAACCGTAAATGGTGCCGACACGCCAATTGCATGACTAGATCCAGATCTGTTCGGACTAAGCAGACGACAAAATCCAGACACGCCGGTCACTAGGTGGCGCTATACCAAGGAATACGCGTTTGGGGCTATAACTCACACACCGAACCTCCCACAGTCAAAAACTTGTACCCACATATTCACTGGAGTCTGTTGCATCTTTTGGCATAGGCCACGCCCATTTGCGTCCATATTTTTTTTTCGCAAAGTCGCGAAAACCGCAAAACTGTATTTTCGCTACTCCTCCCACATTTCTTGACCAATCAACACCAAACTTTGCACACGGCATCTTCAGACGAACACGCAAATAAATCATATATACTTTTTTGATCCGACCTTCGACGACGAAACGGTAGCGTTTAGAATATTTGTTTATTAGCAACGTTTTACGGCGAAACGCAGAAATTCCAAAAATACCAAGATTAGACATCGGATCAAGTCCAAATTTTAGACACATGCCGGTGCTACCCTTAATGGCTTACAATAAAATAATCAGAATATTTCGCCATTAGGGGGCGCAATAAACGAGGAAATTGTATATCTTCTAATTGGCCCAAGGAATGTTCTTCAAACTTTAAGGGAACCATCAAGGGGCAAACCCGAGTCTATATAAAAAATATTGCCGAGAATTATTAATGTGGGCGGGAGTTATTTGGCAAAGGAAAATTGTCTTTGGAAAATTTCGCCACAAGGGGGCGCAAAAAAACGACGTAATAATATATCTCCTAACTGGCCAATGGAATGTTCTGAAAACGCGTTTTGGGCTCTAACTCCCACACCGAACCTCCCACAGTCAAAAACGTTATATGCACAGATTCACTGGAGTCAGTTGCATCTTTTGGCATAGGCCACGCCCATTTGTTTTGAACACATGCTTCGCGTTGTGCCGGCGAAATGCACACTTCTTGGACCCCTGCATAACTGCTTGCAGTTCTAGTTTCTATTGTTTACTTATTTTTTGAAATGTCATTTTTTGAGTTTCATATTTTTATGTCATATATTCTGAAATGCTAATTTTCAATGCATGCTGAAAATACTATGTTATGTGTGAATTCTAGTTAAACATTTGACAGATCTTTTTGCCTTAAACAGGTTTAAAATCCTGAGAATTATACAGGTTGAGATTCCTGAACATGCTTAAAGGTTTTTAATGATGATCAAGTGTAGTGCAAAATATAGCCTAAACGACTGTTATGATCTTATCTTACAAAAAAGGGGGGATGTGTGGTAGAAATTAATGATTATATTCTATGGTAAACCATGATTATTATTAGGCTTGTATATCTTAATGGTAGAAGACACATGATACCTGCAGAGCCTGGGTTCAGAACAGATGGTGGGACACAGGAATGAGCAGGAAGCTACGGGGTTAAGCCATGTTGACCTCAGCCTTCAGCCTTGGGTCAGACTGGTGTCCAAAATCACTTTGTTGATAAAGTTGCTAAGACGAAGATTGATGTGGGCGGAAACCTCCATTGGGACAAAGGAATTCTTGTATGTATGTGTGTATACAGAGAAGCTGGAATCGATGTTCGGCAGTACTCTATAGACCTACTCAGGCTGTTGTCGTTGTTGTATTTCTGCACGACAAAGTCTTTTGTCAATTCTTGCTCCGGACCCCTCGTTTTCATTTTACTCTCTCTCTCTCTTGAATTAGTCTAAGTGTTATATATCTCAGTTAATCCACTACATAATCTTTAAGAGAGAGAAAGAGGCTTGTTTGTGTGTGTTTGTCTCTGTCTTTGTGTGGGTTATTAAAGTGCTTCAGCAAGCACCATCAATTTATTTATATCGTTAAAAAAAATGCACTTTGCAGTTTTACTTGAAGTTCTTTGTTAGTCTTTTATTTATTATTTATATTGCTGTTAAATTAACTTTGTAGTATCCATTCTGGTCTATTTTCAATATCGAGGCCAATCTTTTTAACCTTAATCAGTTCCAATCTAACAATCAGTTTACATACCCTTTAGTGGTTGTTCATGTTCAGATAATCTGTGTTTTTGTCATGCATGTTGTTTGTCTTTGTCAGCTTCATGTCTTTGTGATGTTTGTATGTATTTGTCTGCTTCAGTTTTAACAAAAGTTTGCTAAAGAAAACACAAAAAAACACAAAAGGGAGGAACAGCTTGAGCCTTTATTTGTTGATTGGTCACCTTCTTTGGATAATCATGTTCATTATTGCACTTTAGCCTGTGCAAGCCAATTGTTGAGTTGTATCTTAAGCACAAGTGTGTGTTCTTCAATTGTTGAGATTTTTGGATTATTATTAATGTTATTTATATGTGCCTTTCATTTTTTGCCCCCTCCACTGACTCGCATCACTTTTTGAAATCGCGAAACATGAGCCGTGTTCGAAATTGTTCACTATTCATTGGGTATTTTAAGTGCACTATATTGTGCATGAAATTAACCACTGAGAATTCGAACACCACTACAAAATGGCGAGCACCCTATATAGTGCACTATATCCGTGATAGGGAACGATTTCGAACACAGCTATGGAGTCCGCCTGCACAAGCAGCTCCGAGGAGCTTGTTTGCAAGCGAAAGACCAACGGCTCCATAGTATGGAAATGGTTTGGATATAAGGTGCCTAACGAATTACAAAATCACGTAATTTGTAGAGAGTGCTTAAAAACTGTCGCAACCTAAGGGTTGCCATTCTGTGCATAATATTCCGGAGGTGCACACAGCTTTTGGCTGTGATATTATATATTATAATGTTCTCAAATACGAGGCGGAGGCAGTGTCTAGTCCACGGTTTATTCAACCATCAAACTGTATTGAATTCTGAACGGTAGGAAAAGTAATTGTAAATCGAAACGGTAGGTAGGTAGGCTATAGTAATAACGGTAACTCCACAGTAACTTCAAGGTTTCTCACTCCGCGAGACCCAAACATAAAACATTAAAGGTCCCATGACATGAAAATCTCACTTTATGAGGTTTTCTAACATAAATATGAGTTCCCCTAGCCTGCCTATGGTCCCCCAGTGGCTAAAACTTGCGTTTGGTGTAAAACGAGCACTAGCTGTTCTGCTCGCCTTTGAAAAAACGGAGGCTCAAGCGCGCTGATTTGGAATGTCTTTAGGTTTGTCACAAAGCATCTAAGCTCCTCCCCTTACTCTGCCTGGCCCGCCCAGAGACGTTGGCCCGCCAATGAGACACGACCGTGCGAGCGCCACGTGTGTGTGAATACACACACTGTAACGCAAGTGTTTCTTGTCGGTTCTTTGACGTCTCTTGTATTTCCACAACGATACTCTAGTGGGGGTTATCTGAGCCATGGTTGAGACGGAATTGGGGGGAAAGGAACTTTGGCTATGACTCGCTGAAGTACATGAACTGCGACATGCCTCCCGTGTGTTCTAGAATATTTACAGAACACAGCTAAAGGCTATGTGCGCCACATCCACTGTAAACAGAGCGCATGGTACCGTGGCTGCAAGCTGCTCAGGGCTACAGACAGACACCAAAACAGTGCATTTGGGGGAAGCTCAATGTGCGACTGGCTCGGAGTGGCTGTAACTCTGCACCACGGCAGAATTTCGGGAACGTCTTTGAATACTGTGTTAGTTGCCCACTAATAACTATATTAAAGAATACATAAAATGATGTCATGAGACATGACATGCAATGCCCCCCCCACGCAGTCGTTACGGTTCATAATATTTCAGAGGCGCACAAAGCTTTTGGCCGTGATGTTATATATTATAATGTTCTCAAATACGAGGCGGAAGCAGTGTCTAGTCCACGGTTTATTCAACCATGAAACTCTATTCAATTCCGAATGGTAGAAACAGTAATATCAAATCTGCCGCCGCCGCCGCCCCCCCCCCCTCGACAAATATCGATATTTATCTTATATCGATATTCTGCTTGAAGATATCGAGATATGACTTTTGGTCCATATCGCCCAGCCCTAGTATGTATACACTACTGATGACAGTGTGTCATTCTTTTGTCAGTCACTCTGTTTTCTGCAGTATACTAGCTTTCGTTAGTAAGAAAGTAAGTAAACTGTATTTGTATAGCACATTTACATCCAAAAGTGCTTTATAGTCAGTATATGATAAATAAACAATGTAATAAAATAAATGAATAGAAAGACAATGACAAGGATATTGACAATGAAAAAAAAAATTGGTTTATTATTTTACCAAGTCCCTGTTCTGCTCGCCTTTGAAAAAACGGAGGCTCAAGCGCGCTGATTTGGAATGTCTTTAGGTTTGTCACAAAGCATCTAAGCTCCTCCCCTTACTCTGCCTGGCCCGCCCATGCTTAGTCAGTGGCTGCCAAATGCAAGTCGGTAGAGGTGTGTGATGATTTCAAACCAGTCACAGATGTTATGGTTTTTAGCTTAGTGGGTGTTATTAAACCTACAATGAATTGTGCAAAAAAAAATTGGTTTATTATTTTACCAAGTCCATGGAAGTGGGGTTGACCAGGTTAAGGAACTTAAATATTCACCTGGGAGGGATGGCTTTCGCAGATAGTTTTGTCGGCTCTATCTTCTGTAGCTTTGCTTTCTGTTGTCTGTTGAAAACCTCCAGTCTCATTTTTCTTTTCCTCTTCTCTGGAGATGGAACGTAGTTGAAAAGAGATGGAACAAAGTCCGGACTCAAGGGATTATCACTCATTCTCCCTACAAAATAAATAGAAACATTTCAGTGTCGAACTTGGGTTTGTTTACTACTACGTTAGCACTTGCTAGCTTAGCAGCTACAAAACAGGACATTGTTAGCCCCACGAATTGCATGCTATAATTCAACTAGCTATGCAGTATTAAACTGATCCGAAACCACAATTATAGCCTATTAAATAATGAAGCTAAGCTGCTAAACTTTGTATTCTGTAACTTCCCTGATATGAAGTGATCGCTGCACAATCGGAATCCAACAGCCGGGGGGTCCAATTTTTCAGTCTTTTTTTGCTTGCTCCTGGCTCTTTTAATGGCGCTGATCCACTTAGCTCGCCTCTCCGCATCTTTAGGAATGCGGTAGAACGACGTACATATATTTTTGCCTCGTTTATTTGTGCAACCTGGTGCACAACAGTTATCGACCATGTCTTCTCCACCACAACAGCCGCAGTCTGCCGAATACTGCCAAAATGGTGGTGCCCACGTTTCCCCCGCCCCAACAACGTCAACACCCGGAACTATATTGCAGCCATTGCAGCCAACGAGCTCGAGTTTATTTTATTTTATTTTATTAAAGGATCCCCATTAGCTTATGCCATAGCAGTTTGATAATCTTCCTGGGGTCCACATAAAATCCACATTACAAGTAATACTATTAAGTGTATTAAAATACAGTTCATACATACACAACTATAATAACAGTATACATAATACATCACAAACTAAACTAGAATACTTGATAGTAATCCTAGACAACATGAATGAAAGCATACATTGTTCCTACAAAAAGCAGCGTCCATATAACCACTAAGAAAAGTGCACCTTTATTCTCCTTTTGAAGGATATTTTGCTTTTTTCTTGACGGATATCTTGAGGCAATTCATTCCAAATTTTACTTGCTCTGTAAAGCACTGTTTTTGTCCGAACATTTTTTTTGGATGAGCTTGCACAATATCACCATTGCTAGCCTTTCTTGTACACAGTAAAATTGGCAGTGTTAATCCAACACTTAAAGAGTCAATTTTAACACTATTCCAGATAACATACGTTCCCTATCTACAAAGTGTTAAAATTACACTTACCATAGTTACATTTTGAGAGTTAATCCAACTCTGATAAGAGTTAATATTTGGGACTATATAACACTGACAAGTGTTACTGAAGTTTTACACTATGACGAAAATAACACTGATAGTGTTATTAAGAGCGTTTTTTAAGTGTTAATCTGAATTAACTCCTATTAATTTACTCTTAATGAGTGCTAGACCTACTTAACTCTGAGAGATTTGTCCCTACAGTGTTGATTTTAACTGACTCCTACTAGTGTTAAAACATATATACTTGTGTATTTACTCCCGGCTAGTGTTATTATGCAACACTTATTTTTCTACCCTACCATGTCCAGCTTACACTTAAAATAAATAAAAATAAGTGTCTGCAGGAGAAAAGCAAAACACAACAATGTATCCATGTCTTAATACAAATTTATCAAAGAAATAAAGTTTTACAGAGACTCAGGTGAAAAACAAATAAAACACACCAGGATATCAAATATTAATGTTTATAGACCTCTGAAGAATAAGTCCCGCCTCTGAGGCTCCTGGTTCCATTGGTCAAATGTTTATGGGAAATAACATGAGGTTTTTGAATGATCGTACATAACAAACTCTGTAGGTGGCAAAGAAGTAAAAGCTGCTCACGTTTTGAACTACACACTTTTTCCATCTAGATTCCACTTGGGTTTTGGATTGTCGGTGCCGTTAAAGTAGCATTTATAATAGTTTACTAGTTTAACGGCACCGACAATCCAAATCCCAAGTGGAATCTAGATGGAAATAGTATGTAGTTCAAAACGTGAGCAGCTTTTACTTCTTCGCCACCTACAGAGTTTGTTGTACGATCATTCAAAAAAACCATGTTATTTCCCATATTTGATCAAGGGAACCAGGAGCCTCGGAGGCGGGACTTATTCTTCAGAGGTCTATTCTGGGTACTGATTCTACCTTCAAAAAATAAAAACACTGGTCAAGGCTGCATTAGATGGCAATATGGAACAATATAAAGAGAGGAATCTGTTGATCCATACACCATCTTAACATCCAATGGTTTGAAGTAGACCAACTCTTCAACATCAACCACCTTAACTGCCTGGAATGGCTTTAAAACAATTTTAAATGCGTGGTAATGCTCATCGAAACAAACCGTTTCTACACCTGAGCCAGTTAGTGTTACTTGCTCATCCTTCACAATAACAGTCCAGATCTGACAAAATACTGGCATCTCATCAGCTACCTCAACGCACACCAATAGACCAGGTCGATATTCAGTGCCATTGCGTTTTACCCATTTCACTGTCATAACATTAGTAGATAGTGCAGTGTTAAGTTTTGCAGCAATTTCAGGGCCTTCCTTCAATTTGTTTAGCTGCAACATTTTTCCTGGACCAATAGTCAATCTACACTGGTTGATAGATTCCAAATTCAAGGCCATGTATCTTTGATGTTTTTTGGCCAACGTGTTATGACTATGGTCATTTCTTGTGTTTGGTCTGCTGTGTGCTTGTTTGCCCTGTGCTTTTTTCTCTTTCTCCTGATATGCATAAATGAGTGTGCCAGGACGCGGAGATGATTGGTGGAAGAGGTTCGAGCCCTGGCCTGTGGTTGGCTGCAGCCGGGAACCAACCACTACAAAGGAGCCAAGATGGCGGCCGTCTGTGGGCAGCCGGTTTTTCCCCCGTCCTCTTCCTCTTCCAACCGGCCACTTTGTCGTTCGGTCTTGTGGGACATTAATCTAATAGTTGATAGTTAACGTGTGTGATCGTAAGGGTGGACTGCCAGTTTTGTTTACGGTGTTTTCTCTTGTTTTACTTAGATAGGGAGGTAAGATTTGTAGTTTGTTTTCTTAAGGCTAGTTTCTTACTTTCTAGATAGGTTTGTGTTATTTGTTATTTTGGCCTTGGTCCGCCCTGAAGTTTATCTTGTATATCTATAGATTTATTTACTACCTTGCATAAATAAATCTTTCCTTCACACAACTGATGATTTGGGTTGTGGCTACTTGGGAGTTGGGGAAGACGGGGGCTCATTCATGTTAGGCCCTAGGCACCCCTAGACTGGGGGCGTAACAAACGTCTTAGTGATATTTTTGAAACTCTTAAGCTGGGTCTTGAAAAAGTTATGTTTTGCCTCGTAACGCATACACCAAGTGTGCAAAATTGGTCCAATTTCCCTTATACATCGAGGATAGCGCGTCATGAAATGATGCTTAGGTAGGAGGTTTTTAGAAGGAAATACATGCTTAGAAAGCCGATGATGCTCAACAATAATGTGTTTCAGGAAGATGGTCATACCATATGTAACAACAGGAGAAAATGCAATATCCATAATCTGCAGAAGCAACATTAAAAGATGCCAGCACTCATCATCTCTCTGCACTAGATCGCCAAATATCAATGGCATGTTACGCAACAAACACCAGGACTGTATGGCATTAAGACCCAAATCGTTGCTTCCATCAAATAACTTCACTGCAGGGGGACGATTTCTCCTTTCAGAGTAGCCATAGTTAAAAGACTCTATTCTACGTGCCATCTCTCTTGCAGTTATAAAGTTCACCTGAACATACTCCAATACAAGTTTAAGCTCGTACTGTCCTACTCCTTCTAAAACGTCATGCATGATATCTACAGAATAATTTTCGACTGTGTGGAAATATTGCAGAGAGTTCAATAAACATGAACGCTTGACACCATAAACATGAGGTAGCTGTGGATTTGTTTGTGCAGTATAGCAATGTTCTTCATGCATGTCTTTTGTTCGGAATATCACACTTTCTTCATCTTCGCAAAACAGTTTGAAAATGACTTTTTTCTAAGACACAAAAGCGACAGCAATTCCTTGCACTGAATGATTCTACTAACCCAAACAAGCCATGAATACCAAGATTATCCCCGGTGACTTGCACAATGCTGCCATGTACAGGACTTTTTAAAGTGGGAACTTTAATCCCATCAGTTTCAAGCACTTTTAGGTCACTGACGATGGGCTGAAGTATGGTGTCAAACCCGTATGTTTTAATGTCCTGGGCATGAAAAAGTGCACACAAATGTATATTCACCAAAGAAGAATTTACCTTTGGGGGAAAATTTCTCAGTGTAAAATATATAGCCCCCAATTTATGTATACCTTTTTTAGATCCCAATGGGTTAGCGGTCTCAAAGTCATCATAAAATAATTGAATTTGCAATGCACAACTTTCATTTGAAAAAAGAGGATGTCTCTTCATATACAACCCATCTTTTACATCAAAATATACATTATCCTTGGGAGTATGGCTAGATGTCAACATATCCCTGAGGTTTGGATTTTCCAGAATAGACTGCAATGTTTGCAGAATTGGAACATAGGCAAATTTGTCTGTTGCAACGACTTGATCATATGTTCCAGTAGATTGGTTTCTTCTATTTTCAAATCTGACACCAACCTTTTTCAACAGGTTGAACAGTTTTCCATTTTTTCTCAAAAAATACGTTTCGTTTTGATTCTGTATTCAGTGAGGTAAAAGGATTTTCAAGTTTTTCAAACAGTTGTTCTACTTTTTCTTTAGAACCAGTATCCTGAGAAGCTAAGCATTTCAAAGCTGCATCTTTGGCTTGACTCTGCACTTCGAGTACTACCTCTTCCATATTTGACACTAAAGTATTTAAAGTAGACTGGCCTACACCAGAAACCTGAAGATGTGCAATAGCAGAGGCACACATATCATGAATACTCACGTTGGATACTGGCACGACTTGAGAGCCACTAGCTGATACTTCAAAATGTTGTGACGGAGCATTAATTGCAACATCATCACTGTAAACAATATCATCCATTTCAACTTCAGGCTCAATTTCCTTAGCATGTTTTGAGTTTAAGTGTTTTCTGAAACCAGAAAAGGTTCCAAAAACATGACAACATCTTACTTGAGCGCATTTTAAGCGCAGTGACTTTCCTGAACATAAACCATGAATCAATCTTATATGCCTGATCAGCATGATGACACTCACAAAATGTGTCCGGCAAACAAAACAAATCATCCCCATTCTGAGTTAATTTATACACAAACTACTGTAGCAGTCTAGCGCGAATCTCTGCGACACGAGGGCTCTCCCGGACTTTGCCTACGTCTATGTTGAACACAGTGGTCTGTACAAAGGTGTACATGTTTTGGAGCATCTGATTGTACATGATACCAAACACAAAGTGTGTCTTAAAGAGTTCGTCGAAAGCTCCAAGAGAACTGGTTGACCTGCATGGTATGGCCTGCTTGTCAATCACGATGAAGAACTCATGGATGGTGGCCCTATTCATTCCAATGGCAAGAAGATAGGGCTGAGTGGAGCTGGTGATGGCATCAACGTGTTCCTGGACGCTCGTTCCACTCTGATAAAAGATGGGAGTAAAGTTAAACATAGATCAGAATAAAATGCTTTAATCTGGTTCAAAACCGTAATTATTATTAAAGGTATACAATTACGTTTTAAATACATCTCATATATTTTGAGAGTTTGAAATGTTAAGTTTTAAGTGGCATAATAGATGATTTATAGGTTGTTTATCTATGTCCATCAATTTAACATCACAGATGTTGGAAAAACACAAGGGCTGCACAGCTCTGATGACTAGTCCGACAGAAGCTTTTGATTGAGACATTTTAAGTATAATTATACCAAATGTGCCATATTTTTCTTTTCAAGGCCTTGAAAACTTCATTAATTGTCATTACTTAAAAAATGACAATTTCAAAAAAAATAAAACAAAAACATCTCTTGACATTCCGATAACCAACAATACACACCTTCATGAACACAACCAGATGTTTTTCAGCCTGGGTTGCTGACACCTTGCCAGGTCTTTTTCGGCCTTGGGCTGATGGAGGAATCAGGTGGAGGAGGAGGATAATTGAGGAAAGATCACTGTCCCATCCTATACACAGATACAAAAGAAAGAAAGAAAACCAAAACACATTTTAAAGCTACAGCTGAACCAAGAATAAACCGGGGAATCATAACAGGAAAAAGTCTTAACAACCTACCAGAGCCAAGAGAGGCCTCATCCCCTTCCCTTTCATTTGAGGTAGCTTCTGCACAATAAATCAGTTCCTCAAGTTCACTTGTTGTAGGGAGAGCCTTGCTCTGCTGGATGATCTTTTGTTTTAATGTAGTAGGCCACCTATGTGGACAAATACTTATTTAAACTAATTTTCAATTCAACAAACTGGATTTCCTTTTCATATGTAATGATCATTTATAAAAAAAATAATAATAATATAGAGTTTGAACCAACCTTTCCAAAAACTTTGCAGCCACATCTTCTCCAAACTGCAAGATGAAGTCTTGCTCAACCTGCATTAGATAAATGACATAGCAAGAGTTAAGAAACATAAAAGTGACAGTTCAGGTTATTTGTAGTGTTGTATGCTTAAACACTCATTTACCAGGCCTTTGACGTCTCGGAACCGTGGAAATTCAGTCAGGACGCCTGAGGATTTCTCTTCATCGAGGACGATCTGACGACGATATTCAAATGTAATCTTCATCTTTTGCTTGATAGTGGCCTCATCAGAAGAATACTTCATGAATGACATGGCCTCCTTGGATTGCTCTTCAGTCAGGGTCATCTCAGGACTTCTTAATGCATCTCTCTTAGCTTTCGGCCCTCCACCAGTCTGACGAGGAGAAGTTCTGGTCGCTGATGTAGCATTGCTCCTCTGGATTGTTTTGAGCCTCCATGCTAAATAACCAGTGCCACTTTCTCCATCATAGAAATGTTCCTTTATATTAAGACAAACAATACTTACTAAGTAGAAAACTGTACTTGTGTACACCCACCACAGTCAATATCTAATTGCTTATTGCATTGTAGTTTCTGTATATTTGTTTGAATGCATAAAAATACTTGCATATCCATTTTTGGAATATGGATCCATCAGGTACGGGAACATGGAAACTATTTCTTTGGCATACATCTCTCTGACATGCCGTGGCGGTGCCATCCTGCAACGGGTAAAATAACAATAACAAAAAAGTCTACTAAGATGGAATGTTTAAAGTTTACGAACTAAGTCTATAAATAAAAACAAAACTAACTGATGAAAGCAGAGAGGTGTGATTGAACAGCCAAATCAGATTTTACTAACAAGAGTCCAGTAAAGTTTCTCTTACCCATGAGTTTCAGTCATGTCGGCAGCAAGGATGTTCACCATCTGTCGCCGTGAAGAGTCAGTTAGACCTTTTGTCCTGTTGTATTCTTTCACAATGCGGTCTCCACCTGGTTTCTTAGCCAGGGCTGATTCAACTAACTGTGAAACACAGAAAATACAATAAAAAGTGAGCAATCCCCAAAGGAATCTGCCACATCAAACATTATACACATCAACATACGTGTTTGGCATCTCGGTCTTGTTTCTGCCTTTTTGCAGATGGACTTGAATCCGCCTCCAGGATGATGGTGTCATCAGAAGTGCAAGATAAAAGTTCTAGGATGACTGAATCTTCAGGGTTGTAGTTAGAAAGTTCCAGTGCTGCATCAGGCAGTGAACTGCCTGTTGCTCCCTCCAATGCTACACATGTGAGAGAAAAAAAAAATCCCATTTGTCAGTTTCCCACAACCTACATTTTTAACCGAGTCTAGCTCAAAGAAGAGTCAGAAAGAAAAAAAGTCATGACAGAAACTTACTGTGTTTGAATCTGATTGTAAATACACCAGCATTTGGCTGCTGTGCAACGTCTTCAAAGACGTCTGCGTCCACCTCCGTTCCCGTCTCATCATACACTGTGACGCCTTCAGTGGGTGGTGGGATGGAGAACTTCATGAAAGCTTAGGGAAAAATACACAAACAGAGGCTTTAAACCCTAAAAACCCTTAGTGACGTGGTCACTGTGTAGGGCACCTAATGTCATCGTCATTATTATTTACATACAATTTTACACTCAATACAAACTCAACAAAGCTGACCACCATTGGTCAGGGGTGGACTGGGACAAAAATTTGGCCCGGGACTTTGGGATGGAGAGGCCTTTTATGAGACCGCGGGAATAGTGTGCGTGGAATTTTGCCACGGTGTAAAATAATAAAAACTAGTCCTTATCCGTGGATATGTGCATTGCAACTGCATGTCAATGTTGGGATGTGCTTGTGTTTAGAATAATGTGAAGATCACTGGGAAATATTTTATAAGCAATCTTGTCCATGTACAAAATATTTGAAATTGCATGTGCCTAGAAAGGTAAATCAAGGCTGAAAATGGTCTAAATAGTGCAAGATACAATTATTTTAGTGGGAAAAAATAAATAAAAAATTGTCACACACATACACATTGTCTGCTGGTTACGGCTTCACATAAATCACTAATCAAGCTTTTTTTTAACCAACGTTTGCATTGACAAATTAGAAAAATGGCTCTGTCAGTCTCTGGCCAGGTATATATTGAGGGGCTATTCGACATTTCAGAGTGATAGGTAAAGCCGTTTGGGAGAAAAATTAGGACACACACACACACACAGACAGACAAACTTTCCTTGATTGATATAGTTGGATTTATATAGTTAGAGAAAACAAACAGCTTGTCAGCAAAAAATAATCTGGGTGTAGAGCTCGCTCTGCTTCCTCTCCGCTGGACCCTGAATCTGCCGGTGTAGAGCTACATCTGCATGAAAATGACAAGTAACAAATAATTCTAATTTAGCAGGCCAATACATTAAAGATAATAGTGGATTTTTTTTTTTTTATCATTTCAAACACAATCTTATGCTTTAATTTCTATTCATAAAACAAAAAAAAACAGACTGTCCTACCTCACATCATCAGCAAGCGCTGGAGCAGTTCACTGGTCTCCGCAACTTTGTCAATGACCTCATCGTTGTCTAGAGACATCAGGATCTCTTTTTCGGTGCACATTATAATGAAGGCCTCAAGACGATCCTGTGTCAAGGTGGTTCTCAGTCTGTTCTTCACAAATGTTAGTGTTGAGAAGGTCCTCTCACAGGCCACTTGGCTGAAGGAGAGTGTCAGCAGGAACTTGTAGGCCAATCCAATGACATGATAGGAACCAGTCAGAAGGTTGTATTTGGAAAGGACCCGATACACACAAATTGCACAGTCTTTACAGGAGGTGCAGCTGGTGACTGTGAGCTCCAGGCCATCTCCATCTTTGGTATGCTCTGCTGCAGTCCTGACAGTGTAGGACTCCAAATGGGGCAACTTTATTCTCTCCCATTGGTTGGCCAGATTATAGAGCTCGGCCTTGAGCCTTCCAGGTGTGGCTCTGTCGTCAAATCTCAGGAGACATCGACTGAGTTGTTCCAGGGATTCAGATGGGAGGTTTTTAACTCTCAATGTGTCAAAGTTCCTTGGGTCGAGGCAGGCAAAATCATCATAAAGGGCTCCATTTGCAGAGTAGCGTGTTTGGATGCTCTCAGTCACTGTATCCAAAATGGTGTTGTGTACCTTGATCCTGTACTGATCCTCTGCACTCAATATGTGTTCTTCCTTCTGCTCCTGGCATGGTCTTTTTCTTTCTGATTTTTCTTTCAGGGAGAGCTGCCTGTACCACCTCTTCGGATTCGTTTTCCTCCAGCTTATCGTTAGCCCACTCAACAAAGACATTAGCGGCTTTTGTCACGGCATCCATGTCCCTTGTGCATTTTTTTAGGCTGTCTTGGGCCCCCATTACTAGGCGATGCGCAGTGATTAGGTCCATGCCACTGGTCTGCAGGTAGTTGGAGAGTGGGGAGGTGATCTCAAATATCCTCAGAAATATTTGTGCAGTCAGGATTGTCTCATGTTTCAAAAAGGCCTCAAAGTAACCCTTTGCTTTTGCTCTGACAGGTGGTTTCATTGATTTATCCTCCACTATCCTCTTCAGTGTTAGGATTAAGTCCACGAACAAGGCATTGTCGGGGTTACCAAAACAGCCAAATATTTTGCTGAGAGCCTGGTCCTTTGCCCACCACCTAGTTTCTCCAATTTGCTCTGACAGGTGGTTTCATTGATTTATCCTCCACTATCCTCTTCAGTGTTAGGATTAAGTCCACGAACAAGGCATTGTCGGGGTTACCAAAACAGCCAAATATTTTGCTGAGAGCCTGGTCCTTTGCCCACCACCTAGTTTCTCCAATCGGAGACAGCCTTCTGTGTCACTTGTCATCACTCACCTTCTCCCAGACATTCATACGCTTGTATGAATCTTTAATAAATACAGCTACATCATTTATAATAGAAAAAAGAGATGCACTTTCGATAACAATGCCTGTGGTGTCTCCCAAAACCAGATTAAGTGCATAGCACCAGATGTGCACCTGATTAGGAGACTCTGATGAGAGTAAGGTAGAGAACCCCTTGTATTGGCCTTGCATGTTTGCTGCACCATCAGTTGAGTTGCCCTCACAGTTCTGAAGATCAATATCCACCTTTGACAGAGTTTCTTTAAGTAGCTCCACAAAATATTCTCCAGTTGATGACTCACATTGAACCACACCTATGAGCTTCTCCTGGACTTCATCATTGACATATCTGAGGATTACAGCACATTGGTCTGTGGAGGTGACATCCTGTGTGGTGTCAATCTGCACAGAAAACATCCCTGCCGCTCTTACCTCCCTAGATATGCTCTCCTTAATTAAGTGACTGATGACGTCAATTACTTTGTTAACAGAGGTTTTAGAGAGCAGTGTTACCAGGGATCCTCTGCCTTTTGCACCACTGTCATGTAGGCTTTTGCTTTTTTGAACACATTCCTTCACATGTTCTTGGAGCGAGACATCAAATTAGCTTAATAGAATGATCATTTCCAAGAAGTTTCCATGGTCAACAGCAAACTTCTCCCAGGTGTATGCTGCTTCAAATTCAGTGCCTCTATAGCTTAGACCACACTTCCCTAAAACTTTGATCACTTCTATCACACGATCCATGACTTGGCGTTTCTTCCTGACCTGATCCCGGTGCAGAGAGATTTGTTTCCCACAAAGTAGGCTTGCTATGTCTGCTTGGCTGGCTTTCATAAAATATGCCTCTGCACTATCTCTATGGCCTTTGTTTCTTTCATGCTCTTCTATTCTTTGATGAACATGCTTCCAGGCTGTCATCCCCCCCTTAATAAATGTGCTGTCACTTGCAGATGGCTTTGCATAGGCCAAACATACTGAACAGTACAGAGAGTTGTCTCTTTGACAGTATGTGAGCCACTTTCTGTTGATGCCATCTTTCGTCTCATAGATGCTAACACCTTTTCTGGGGGGTTGTTGAGGGTGGAAGTTAAAAAATTTGGAAAAATCTTTTGAGTCTGGGAGGTCAAAAAAAGGAAATCCCTTATCCTCATCTGGGTGAATAGCTAGCTCAACTTCTCCTTTGCTGGACCCTGACTCTGCCTGGGTTGACTGTAGAGCTACATCTGCAATAGTGGATATTCTTTAATTTATGATTTTTATCATTTTAAACATAATCTTGTTTTTATTTATATTCATAAAACAATTGCCCTTGTACCTTTCACTGTTTCTATGCTGGTTTCTGCTCCATACTCCTCCTTCTCCTCCACCTCCTCATCACCACCATGCCTGGAGTCACCCTGTGTCTCAGCATCACCTCGACTGTCACTGGACTTGACTAATAACAATAATAATAATAAAAGTTAAGAGACTATAATTCTTAAACATACTTTTAGCTCTATATATAATAGTATATAATATAATATATATATAATATAACGGCCAAAAGCTGTTTGATGATATTGTAGTGCACAGGGTTTGGGAGATGGGGGCGGGCCGGGGTTTGTTGTGCGTTGCTGTGGCTACCGGTGTTGAAGTATTCCAATGGTTTATTAGCGGTGGTATCTAATAAATCGCTCTCTAATCAATACTTCATTCACTGGCTCTTCCGTGGTCATTGCAATATTATGAATAGTTCTCCGACGTCTCTGGTACTTCCATAATTAGTTTAAGTCATTATTATATTGCCAAACATGCTCGCTAGTGCACCTGTCATAGCTATGTTGCTGTGTCCTGTTCCCGCCTCACCAGTCTCGCTGACAGGGGCGTCGCCGTCAACCTTGGCTTTTCCACGGAAAAGGTCGGTTAATTTTGCACATTTGGCTGCGTCTAGCTCTAACATTTTTTTCTTTTTCAACCTCAACTTCTGAGCGCCACCCAATTCTTTTTCCTCTCCACCACCTTTTTTCCTTTTTGACATTTTCGTGTTTCTGACTGTGTAACTTCAGTGAGATCAACGAGAAGTAACTGACCCGGCCATGTGTCAGGCTGAGCCAATCAGAAATGACAGACCGCGGAGCAGTCCAAGTTGGGAGGGGCCGTTCGGCCGCTCGCTTTGGCCTTTCGCTTTGCCCCCATACACTGTGTGGGTGCTCCCCCCTCTAAATTGACAGTAATACATCGGCCCCGTTTCACCGTCAGGCAAGAGCTCCGTTTCGCGCTGTAAGCAAATATCCGGCAGCAGGCCACCCCAAATCACGGCTTACTTAACTTTATCATTTTTTTTTAACATAAAAATATATAATATATAATAATAATAAAAAAATAATAATAAAAAAAAAAAATCTAAAAGAATTACGGCCGGCCGGCTCGGCCTGAAATCGTCCGGCCGTTCGGGAAATCTCCCGAACCTCCCGATGGCCAGTCCGCCCCTGCCATTGGTTGCTGTGACCCTATAAAGAAAATACACAAGAGCTAGCTTGCCAGAGAGCAAGACAAATATTTTCAACCATTAGAATATTGATAGCATGAAATGACAATGTCCACTTTGCTTTTGTTTTTACAATATAGTATGACTAATACTTACCAGCATCCAAGAATTCTTCCAAGTTTGGCTCAGTTATCCTGACATATTTTTGTTCCATATTTATTTTAGTTTTTATCAACATGATGGCACCTGTAAAATCAGAGATGAGACAATTTTATCATCTACAGCACAGCACTTTGACAGTAGCATATAGAAGCTGGGGATATGTTATTGATTAACTTAAAGCCCTTTAACATCAAGCAGTTATTCCTCAGAATAATTGCATGCAAATTCATTTTTGCATGAAATCAATTCAGAATCCATCAGATTTAATGGATTCTACATATGCACACCGTTGTGGAACATTCATGAAGGTGAAAAAATATCTGGATGCAACTTGATCAGTAGAAACGGCTAAAAGCCCTTAAAAAAAATGCAAAAAATATAAATACATTTTTTCCCGGTCAAATAACCACGCTTGGTGGGAAACGTCTAAAAGCCTCGGACTAAGCCAATAATTTGACTTTCTTGAGTGTCATGTAAACGCACTGAATGTGCCTACAGCAGGGGTGCCCAACCTTTTTTGACTCAAGATCTACTTTTCAAGTAGCCAACCTCCCGAAATCGACCAGTCTAGTGTCAACATTGCAAACCCACACGCATCGTTCCCAGCCTGCAGTAACTAACCTCACAACACTTTTTCCCGTGTACAGTTTTAAAATGCCGCTCCAGATTCCCTTTCTTTGCCAACGCCACCGTTGCATTGCAGATCAAACTAACATGCTTTGAATGAGAATAAACAAAAAAATAATCTTCCTCCCACTCAGGGTGAAAATGGTAGGTCTTAGCTCGTTTCCCCTCAGCCATGTCAACGTTTAGGAGTGCGTACGGTAAATAGTACTGTTGACGGCTTTCAACTACTGTTGACAGCGCATGCGCTACCGCGCGTATGTCCCGCGCAAATACCTTCCTTTTTTTTTATTGCTCTTGACAGTGCATGCGCTACCGCGCGTATATGTCCCGCGCAAATACTTTTTTTTTTTTTATTAATTTATTTTATTATTATTCTTTTATTTATTTTTTCTTCAACCCTCGCGGTCGACTTGGGATCTGTCGGTGGTCTACTGGTAGACCGCGATCGACTTGTTGGGCACTCCTGGCCTACAGTAAGCTTGTTCAGATAACTCCCCGCACCAGTATTCCCTATGTAATATACTCAGACTGAAAACTTTGAGTAAAAATAATAAAACACTAACAGTTTTTCAAATTGACCAACATTGCCGAGAGTTGGACGACAGGCCATTAACATTAATTTGCGCTGATTAACGGACTATTGTCCAACTCCGTCGGCAATGTTGAAGCTAACTTAAATGTGCATGTTCATGCTAGCTTTGACCTTGGCCGTTAGCCCTTTGTAATTCGGTATTTGAAAAGATACAAACAGCTCAAGTCTGTATTAAGCAGCTATAACACATTATTGTTAAATGTTGCTGTGACTGCAATGCCAAAACAATTGGTTTAATAACTAATAAAGTGAGTAACTTACCGAGAATGATGACGACCATGGGAACACGACAATGTGAGCAAAGTGGACGTGTTCCTGAGTTAGGAAGATGCAATGGGGGCGGGGCTTTCCAGAGCTTCAGAGTTATTTCTCAGGAACACCTGCCTTCAGTCACTAGTACTCTTGCTTTTGTTGAAATAACTCTGAAAGAGTCCACGTGCCTTAACACTGTACATTTTACACTATACATTTAACTCTGAATTTGTACACTTACACTGGGTGATATCTTACTCTAGGTGTGTTGAAGTTACTCTCAATGTTGTTGTAATAACTCTGAAAGAGTCCATATATTTTGACAATGCCTTTTTAACACTAGGGAATTTGCTGTGTATTGTGTTTCATTATACAAGAAAGGCTAGCCATGGTAGAACTTTGAAAAAGAAAAAAGCTTACAGCACGTGGTATTCCCAGGCGGTCATCCAACCAAGTACTAACCAGGCCGGACCCTGCTTAGCCTGCGAGCCTGCTTTTTTTTTTGTAATTTTTTTTATTATTTTTTTATAACGCGATTTGGAAATCTAAAAATCGTTCATCTCTGCATAGCACTACGGAGTGATAATAACAAAGACGTGAATCAGGCAATAAATCCAATTTCCTTGACAGTGGTAAAGTTCGGTGTGCATTAAAGTACAGACGGAGTGGACCAATTGCGAACTACTGCAGCTGCTCCAAGTTAATGGGAATAAGTGTTTATAGCGGACTACACCACCTCTCATATTCCGCATAGAATTCTATTCCGAACCGATTGAGGCGTATATATATGATACTTTTCTATTCCGATTGAGCTGTTCTTCCACATCTATGCGGATCAGATGTGTCCGCATGTAAACGCAGAGTTACATGCACACTCACTGACGGCCGCGTCGCCGTGCTGTGTCGCCCCCCCCGCCCCGCGCACCACACATTGGTCCTTGGTCTGTGGGAAACACTGGCATCCATTAACAAAATGTTGAAATTCTTCCTTTTCATACTTAAAAATTAAACGTATGTCTTTTTTCAACCCCGATACAAAGTAGGCCCAGACAGATATTATTTTTTGTTCAAAGTGTGCTAGATTCCTTCTTAGCCATACAGCATATCTAGCATGACTTAGTACATAGTTTATCATATTTATGTTTACTTTCTCTTTCTTTTCCCATACTCCAAACAGAAATGTTTTTTTCCAGTCCTTTCCCTCAAAATACTGCTTCCCCCAGTTCTCCTGCAAGAATTCCTTTAACTTCATGAAAAAGATCCTCAGTTTGTCACACTCATAATACAAATGCATTAATGTCTCCGGATCAGTTTTGCATACATCGCACTCCCTTCTTACATCCTTATTAATTTGGTGTATCACCACATTTCTCCCATAAAGACTCGATCACTGATAAGTATGAACAGGATTTATTTAAATAACGACATGGGAATATTTTGCATGGTAAATCTTTGGCATGAGCCCCGTCACTGATCCAGGGTGACGTGCGGACTCGGCGTATCCTGCCAGGACTAGCAGGGGCGGAGCCTTCCCCTGGACAAGTAGACTGAGGCCGACCTGGTGGTGGTGGGGTGGATGGAGGTGCTTCGAACGAAGACCTGAGCAGCAAAGACATATGTTAGACTACTCTTTATAGAGCAGGTGTAGGCAGGTGATTGGTAGCTGGTGATTGGTGGCCAGCCGCGCGTGATTTGAGTCCTCCTGGTAGAACTACCAGCAAGCTTAACATTTCTCCCATAAAGACTCGATCACTGATAAGTATGAACAGGATTTATTTAAATAACGACATGGGAATATTTTGCATGGTAAATCTTTGGCATGAGCCCCGTCACTGATCCAGGGTGACGTGCGGACTCGGCGTATCCTGCCAGGACTAGCAGGGGCGGAGCCTTCCCCAAAAGAGAGGACGTAGGCCTACGCCGGAAATAGGTGATAACTCGGCATGTCCTGCCGGGACTGGCAGGGGCGGAGCCGACCCCAAAAATAGAATAGCGAAAGGAGGTAATGAGACCATACATACCCGCGTAGAAGAAGTGGACAAGGATCTATACTGCTTCTGGAAGATAAAAGGCATACCCAATATACGACATATTAAGAGTCAATCATACATACCGTAAAACGATAAGCTTAAAACCGTCAGCAAGATCGATGAATCACGTAAAAGCAGTTGACTTGAAATACCTCAGCGAGATCAATTAAAATTTAGAGCACTCTGCAGCTGTTACGCAGCGAGCCACGAGTGCTTTCGTGCTGTACCAACTGCCGTGGTCGATTCACTCTCCGGGGTCGCTGCGTGACCTGAGTGCTTTCGCGTTGAACCACCGATGTGGTCAACGAACTCACGAGTGCCCTTGATGTGCCACCGACGTGGTCACGCACTCACCGGTGTTGTTGCAGCAAGTATTGTGAACTTTCATGTTGAACACCGACGTGGTCAACGAAATCACGAGTGCCCTTGATGTGCCACCGACGTGGTCACGCACTCACCGGTGTTGCTGCAGCAAATATTGTGTACTTCCGTGTTGAACACCGACGTGTTCAATGAACTCCGAGTGCCCTGCACTTGAGTGTTTGATATTATGCCACCGACGTGGTAATTAAATTTGCATGTGCCCGGGTTGTGCCCACCGACGTGGTCAACGCACTACCAGGGTTGCTGCAGCGAACGTGGAGTTCTGAGTTGTACCGCACCGACGTGCGCAACGAACTCACGAGTGCTTGGGTTGTTCCCACCGACGTGGGCAACGCACTCACCGGGGTTGCTGCAACGAACTAGAGTTCTGAGTTGTACCGCACCGACGTGCGCAACAAACTCACGAGTGCTTGAGTTGTTCCCACCGACGTGAGCAACGCACTCACCGGGGTTACTGCAGTCAAACCATGAGTATTAGATAACGTGCCACCGACGTGGTCATACTCACGAGTGCCCGAGTTGTTACCACCGACGTGGTCAACGCACTCACCGGGGTTGCCGCTGCAACCTTGAGTTTTATTTTCCTATGTACGCCACCGACGTGACAGCGAACTCAAGAGTGTTTTCTAGATGATCCACCGACGTGGTCACACTCGCCGGGGTTGCTGCAGGTTAACCTGAGTTATGAAACCGAATTTTGCTTTATGAATTTAGTACCCGATAACCACCACCGCCGGTAGTTGCAAATAGTGTTGCTTTTGGCAATGAAAATTATGACTAAGAGTCGTCATCAACAAACCTTTATCGCGTGAGAAAAACGAGACTGGACGCAACGTGGATGCTGGGCATGTGACAATAGCAGTGATTAAATGCATAGTACAATATAGTTGGCGAATAAAACAAGACTAAAAAGTGTTTTACGAAAATAAGACCGCTAAAATGTCTCTTCATTTTCGTTGACCTAAACTAGGCGATAAAGACTTATAACGTTATTTTGTTCGACTGGAACTTCAACTGTTCCAGACATAACATCAATTTTCAACCATTTACCTTATTTAACAAAACTACGCACTTGTAACTTCGATAATATCTAAATGGAATTACGATAACACTGGAAAGAGTATGAATGTAACTAAAACTAATAAAAACTAAAATGACAGCTTGACACAAGACTAGACCAACACTAGAAAGGAAACAGGCCACCAAAAACAGCTATGGTTGCAAACGTGTGAAACCTGTCTTAACCGACGTTAGAGAGCATCGTGTGCGCTTGAAGAAAGAACCTTGAATTCTACCGGATGTAGGACGTCGAGTTCTGTATTGTACCGCACAGACGTGTGCAACAAACTCACGACTAGTGCCTGAGTTGTGCCCCAGTTGTGCGTTGACGTGGTCAACGCACTCACCGGGGTTACTGCAGTCAACCATGAGTAATAGATAACGTGCCGCCGACGTGGTCACAGTTACGAGTGCCCGAGTTGTTACTGCTGCGCTTTGGTCAACGCACTCACCGGGGTCGCCGCTGCGAACCTTGAGTTTTATTTTTTCCATGATATGCCACCAACGTGACACCGAACTCAAAGAGTGTTTTCTAGATGATCCACCGACGTGGTCGAACTTGCCGGGGTTGCTGCAGGTTAACCTTGAGTTATATAGCCGATTTTGCTTTATGAGTTTAGTACCTGATAAACACCACCACCACCAGTAGTTGCAAATAGTGTTGCTTTTGACACCGAAAATTATGACTAAATGTCGTCATCAACAAACCTTTATCGCGTGAGGAAAACAATGCTGGTCATATGACAATACTATAATTAAATGCGTAGTGCAATGTTGTTGGCGAATACGAACGAGACTGAAAGTGTTTTTACAAAATAAGACTGCTAAAATGTCCTCATTTCCGTTGACCTAAACTAGGCGATAAACTGTAATAACGTTTTGTCCAAACGGAACTTCAACTGTTTAAGACATAACATCAATTTTCGACCGTTTACCTTATTTAACAAATCTACGCACTTGTATCTTTGATGATACCTAAACGGAATTTCAATATGTTGCATATTCTTGAAGAAAGTTGTCAGATCCCGGGATGCTTTTAACTGACTTCATTCATTATAAAGTCGGCATGTTTCGGTATGGTAACTGAAGCTTAACGGAGGGAATTGTATCTAACGCGTGAGAGAGGAAAATACCGTGATCTACTTCAAGCCCCCGGGCGGCTCTCTGCCGTCTACCTATTGATCTCTGGCCTCTCGAGTTCGAAACCACCCGCTAGAGAGGACGTCAAGTGGGCGTGGCCTAGTGGGCGTGGCCGGGGTGACGTAAAGGCTTCGGCTCCTTCTGTGGTGGAGCAGCCTTCAATAAGGTTTTGCTCCCCTTGTGGCTATGTGAGGGAAATGCAGCTTCTTAAAATACTTATCACATATCACAAGAAAGAGTATGAACGTGTCTAAACTAATAAAGACAAAAGTGACACCTTGACACAAAGACTAAGACTAGAATGGAAACAGGCCGCCAAAAACAGCTGTAGTAGCAAACGTGATAAACCTGCCTTAACCGACGTTAGAGCATCGTGTGCGCTTGAAGGAAGAACCATGAATTCGACCGGATGTAGGATTCGTAAGCTGTGGAAGACCGCCTTCCCAGCCGTTTGATAGACACGACCGGCAACCCTTGTTCAGCTTTTTAGATGAAAAATGCCTTGCAGAGAAGGTGACATCAGCGAAAGTTAGGCCCCGTGTAGGGGAAAAAGTCTGAGTAGGAGACGTGTACGCATTTGCGCATAAACCCAAGAACGCATAAACCCGAGAACGCATAAACCCGTAAAACGCATGAACCCGTAGAACGCATGAACCCGTAGAACACATGAACCCGTAGAACACATGAACCCGTAGAACACATGAACCCGTAGAACGCTGTGAGAAACACTGACTCGAGTAATATGTTAAAATAAGGATGAAAACTCCCAGAAAGAGCACACTAATCTATTCAAAATATCGAGTGAGTTGGAGTGGCCAACACACATAAATAATTGTAATACACCAAAATTGTTAACTGACATACATGGCTAAACAAGCAAATGAAAAATTAAATACCCCGTGTAGGGGAAAAAGTCTGAGTAAGAGACGTGTACGCATGAACCCGGGAACGCATGAACCCGTAGAACTGTGAGAAAACACTGTCTCGAGTAATATGTTAAAATAAGGATGATATCTCCCAGCTCTGAGAGAGCACACTAATCTTTTTGAGATATCGAGTGAGTTGGAGTGGCCTACACGCGTAAATAATTGTAATAGGCCTACACCAACATTGTTAACTGTCATACGTAGCTAAACGAGCAAATGAAAAATTAAATACCAACGCGACTAACCCTAATACTAACCCTAAACTATTAACAATAAGACTATAAATAATAATATAAAATGATACCATAATGTACCCGTTCTTTGTCTTTGGATCTTTTGAATAAATTGAACGATATGTGAATCGCATTGCGAGCAGAGGAACGTGAGAGTTAGTGAGCAGCAGCTGAACCAATCTAAAAGGCCCTTCGTCAATAAAAACCTTTTAATAATAATCAGTTACCACAGTGCCTAAAACCCATCAACTTCATTCATGTTAAAGTGAAGGGAAAAACCTCAGACACAAGGAGTTAACCGAACAGTGCACGGTATAAAGATAATTATAAACCTTTGATTGCGAACGTAGAGTTCTGTGTTGTACCACACCGACGTGTGCAACGAACTCAACGAATTCAACCGGATGTAAAATCCGTATGCTGTGGAAGACCACCTTCCCAGCCGTTTTGACGCTGCTTTGTTATCGCAAAACATGGTTATACGTTAACGCCGCCATGCTTTGCCCCACAGAACGCTAGCTGCTACGATAGCGTAAAGCTCGAACAGCGCAGACGACTCTGACCCGAGGGCGAACGTACCAGCTTCGACTGGCCATCCCTCAGCAAACCATTGCCCTTGGAATAAACCCCCTAACCCAACCGAGGGAGCCGCAACCTGAAGCTGGACTGTAGAGCTGTGAGAGAAAATACGCTGCGGGGGCTAACGCGGGGACTGCAGTAGCCATGGTAGCAGGGCACGTGCCAGGTGCGTAGCCTGTGAAGGCGGAGGAAGCCGAGCCTGATGGTTGCTGGAAGTAGAAAGGCGCCGTGGCGACCGACGACAGCGGGTTGGGGGCCTGGACCCGTCCGGGAGTTCCGCATGGCGTTTCGACGGCGTCCATCCTGGCGCCAATGCTTTGCACCAACTCGGCGAGGGTTTGTAGAACCAGGCGGATGTCCGTGTTGGGAACTTGTTGGTGGTGTTGTTGAGGATACCGGGGACCGAAAAGAACGGCTTTCTGCGCTCGCTTGCCGGGACCAGAAGTAGTAGGCCGACCAGCACGAATCCGAAGTTATAACCTCTTGGTGTGTATTAACCGACGTAGCAACTAAGCGACGAGATAATCAGAAGCACAGCAAAGCAGCAGTATGCGTCGAACGAAGACCTGAGCAGCAAAGACATATGTTAGACTACTCTTTATAGAGCAGGTGTAGGCAGGTGATTGGTAGCTGGTGATTGGTGGCCAGCCGCGCGTGATTTGAGTCCTCCTGGTAGAACTACCAGCAAGCTTAACATTTGTGTACAGTCTGTTGTGCCGTAATTTAAAATCATGATCCTGACATTCTATACTATTTTTGCTTACATTCCACTGCTTCCATATTTGATTTCCTTCCATACCTGGGAACACCTTTTCCCAAACCTTTTCCGATGCAGGTTCCTTAAATTCCTTTTGGATCAGCGCTTTGTAGTAGTCCTTTACCTTTGAATCCCTTAGTGGCCTTTTTTCCCCATTATTTTCCATATATAACTCGGGGAACGTTATTTTCCTTTCTATAACCACGTTATTCTCTATTTGCCTCACCCAATCTATTGGTATGCTTTCTTTTATTTTATCGTTTATATTTACAGTAGTGGTTTCGTTCATTTCTTCGTCATACTCCTTAACTGTGTCTATTATAGCCTGGTATCTTAGAAACCCAGGTATGAATTCATATAGGCAATCTTTTATTTGCGTTAGTCCGGAATAAAATATTTTTTTATCCCATAGCATGTTATTGTTCATTTTTATCAATGGGTTACACCATATTGGTTGATTTATTACCTGACTGTATTTTGTGCATTCATATTTAATGTTTATTCTGTATTTCCCCCATGCATCAAACACCTCTTTATAATATCTAGGCACTTTCTCATACATGGAGTTTTTCCATTATCATTATTAGACCGTTTTCTTCACATCTTCCATTTTTATATAAATATTCCTTAAAAACATTTTTCCATCCATAATCAACCCTATCGTACAGATACTTTAACAGTTTTTATTCGTATTGCTTTTTTCTTTATATTCAAGTCCACCAATTTCAATCCTCCTTCTTCATATTTCCCTATCAGTGTCTTTTGTGCTATTCTTGCCAGTTTCCCATCCCAAATGTAATTTGTAATTGTGCTGTTTAGCTCTTTGTGCACCCACTCTGGCATGTCTATCACAGTCAAGGCATAGACAATCTGGGATAGTATTAATGCATTTACCACTAAAACCTTCCCCTTTAATTTTCATCTCCTCGGCTTCCACGCATTTAATGTGTTTTTCACTTTATTTATTACCCCATTCCATGTCTCATCTCTCACCTCCTTTTCTTTCACTCCCATATTTATCCCCAATATTTTCATATAATCATTTGAAACTCTAAAAGGTATGTTACAATCATTTTGGTTTATATTTCCGACGTACATTATTTCAGTTTTGTCTATATTTACTTTAGCCCCTGCTGCTCTCCCATATATTTCCATTTTTCCCATTATCCTTTTCACGCTATTCATATTTTTTACCATACATGTGGTGTCATCAGCATATTGCTGTATTTTGCTTTCACCCCCATTTGGCAATTTTATCCCCTCTATTTCCTTATCCTTCTTTATCATTTCCGCGAGACTTTCTGCAGTTAAGCTGTAAAGTACTGCCGATAGCGGGCACCCTTGCCTCACAGATCTCTCCAATGGAAAAGGATCTGTTATAGCTCCATTTATTTTTATCCTACTCCTTGCATTTTTGTACAATAATTTAATCCAGTTGATTATTCTTTGCCCAAAACCAAATTTTTCTAATGTGCAAAATAAAAAACTATGCTCAACCCTATCGAAGGCTTTATTAAGGTCCATACTTAAAATAATTCCACCATCCTTCCCCATGCATTCGATTGTGTCCCTTATTGTGCAAATAATGTCCGATATGTCCCTCCCTGGTATCCCATACGCCTGAGTTGGTGCTACGATTGTTGGTGCTGCTGTTTTTATTCTGTTTGCTAATACCTTTGTTAAAATCTTGTAATCCGTGTTTAGTACAGTTAGCGGCCTATAGTTTTCCAGTTTTCTTTTGCTTCCTTTATTTTTATATATGATCGTTATTAGTCCTGTTGCCAGCGACTCTGGTATCTCCTGCTCCTTCTCCATCTCTGCATAAATTATGTTTAAAATTGGGAGCAGATTGTCGATAAATGTTTTATAAAATTCACCTGTAAGGCCATCTGTTCCCGGACTTTTATTGGTATTTAATGACATTATTGATTCTTTTAATTCTATGTCTTTGCTGTTGTCATCACACATACTTTTCTCATCATTTGTTATTGCTTTATCAATATTACCTAATACTGTATTTATATCTTCCTTCTTTGCATTTCCTTTTTTGTATAGATTTTTATAAAATGTCCCAACATTTCCAATAATGTCTACAAAATCATTTATTATCTCTCCATTTTCATTTTCTAACTCTTCAATATATACCCTTTCCTGTTTCCTTTTTTCTAATCCCAAAAAATAGCCTGTGCATTTCTTTAAAAGCCCGGACCTTTGCATATCTAATACTTATTGTCCTTATCTTTTGCTTCAGTCTTTCCCACCATAATCCCTTGTTTCTACACATGTCCATGTTCTTTTTTCCATTCTCTATGCAGGCAACTATTTTATTTCTATATCCCTCTTCCTCTAGGAGAGTACTGTTTAGGCACTACACTCCTCCTCCCCTTCTCTCTATCCCAGTACCAACCTCTATTGACAGGATTGCATGGTCACTGAATGATGTGAATTTATACACCATATTCTTTATAAATTTAACCATTGTCTGATGTGCTATACACAAGTCTATTCGGCTTTGTTTTAATTCCCCCATTACCATTTGCCTTCTTGAGTATTCTCTCCTGTTTGGGTTTTCGTTTCTCCATACATCAATTAATTGTTTTTCCTGCATTGTTTTCAGAAAAACCTTTCTTGAAGCATCATTTTTAAATTCCTTCCCTCTTGCCATATCCAACCTTGTACTTTTTAAATTAAAATCTCCCACTATTATACAGTTTCCCACACACCATTTTCCTAAATCCAAAAAAAAAACCTTCCTGTCTGCTTCTATATTTGGTGCATATATATTAATTATTCTGTACTCTATCTTTTTGTATTTAAATTCTATGATTATGACTCTTCCTTTTTTATCTTTGTAGATTTCTTTGAGGTTTTCTACAGTATTATTTTTTATCAGGATTGCTACCCCACATGATTTATCCGTACCATGGTTTGCATACATCATGTCTGTCCATTTCGTTTTTATATCTTTCATGATATGGTCTGTCCAGTTCGTTTCTTGCAGACATAACATGTCATTATTTTTACATTTAATTAATAGTTTTCCAAATTTGCTTTGATTTCTTAGCCCATTTGTGTTGAATGAAATCAAGCTTAACATTAAACATATAATTATGGTTTCATTTCCAACCTTCATTTTGTCCTTCTTTCCTCCCTCTTCCTCCTTTTCTCCTCAGCTTGGAGCGCAGCTTTTCTTTTCTTTGTGGTCTCCTCCGCCTTTCGTTCCTTCTGCGGTCTGCTTACACTCTCTGCCTCTGAAATATCCTCGATAATCATGAAGTCCATCGCAGTTTCCCTCTCGTCTCGGTTTCCATCACCATGCTGCTTTACCCCACCGCTGCCGGTTCCGTCTGCTGGAGTCGTCTCGCGGGGAGCCTTCTCTCCACTCGATTCCTCTCCGGACCGGCTCTCCTCCTGCCCCACAGCTCCCAACACGTCTCCTGCTGCGACGTCACTCAGGGGATGCCGTCTTTGGTTCTGCACCATGGTCTCCGCCCTGCTCTCTGGGACGCCCCCTGGGTCTCCCTCCGTCTGCATGTCGTCCTCGTCGCTGTCCTCCGGCTCCTCCTCCTCGCTGTCAGTGCTGTTGACCTCCTCCGCGACGCTGACATGCTCTCTCTCCGCTGCTTCTGGAACACACTCCCTTGCATAGTGTCCCTGTTTTTTACACCTGTGACATCTGAATTCTGGGCATTCTCTGAAGATGTGACCCGGTTTTATACATAATCTGCATACTTTCATCTGCCTGTCATGGATTACGCGGAAGTACTCTTCCCCCTCTAGTGTTTCAAACTTGGTTGAATAAGGTAGCGATTTCACTGTTTCAGTGAACCGGACCTTCAAGAACCTGGTTCCATCGGCTATGTCCGTTCCTGGCCACATTCTTCTTTTAATTGGCGAGATTGCCTTAACTCCCCATTCTGCAAGTTTGGCAAGAATGACACCATCCACAATGTACGTCGGCAAGTTTAAAAAAGATACAACTAATTCGTCATTTCTAATTTCTTTTGCCACTACCGTGCTCTTCTTTATTCTAATCCCATCTAACAGTTTATCCTTCCCTTCAACATTGTCCATTGTTATTTCGTATTTTTTGGGCATTTTAAAACGGCATCCATTCACCACCCCGCATGTTTTTTTAACCTCACTTAGAAGTTCCATCATAGTCACCATCTCATCTCCAACGATCTCTACCGCCAAGGTAAGCTCCTTCTCAAATTTCTTATCTGTGCTTTGAAGAAATTCCGTGGTACTTTTACTGTTGTCCGTGATCCTTCTCGTAGTCGTTTCCTTTCCCATGTCGGCGTTCTTTGTCTGTTGCTGCGTCTTGCCGTTGTCCATGATCCTGCTCGTGGTCGGGGTCTTTCCATGGTCGGTGTTCTTGGGCGATATCTGCTCCATGCCGTTGTCCATATTCTGTGTCGTTGTGCTTGCCGGTCCGCTGTCAGTTACCATGAGATCCGTCCTACTCCTCTCTACTCGCTCTCTCCCCTCCATTACGTCACTCATTCAAACACGCAAAAAAAAAAAAAAAAAGACGTTCCCCCGAACAGCAAGCTGCTGGGGGAATAACAAACTAACACAAAAAGTAAAACACACTCACTCACTTTAAATCTAGCACAAACAAAAAAGTCCACCTGCTCTCTCCACCTGCTCTCTCTGCTCATTCGCTTCCTGGTTGCACACCTGAACGGGATCAGACGAGATCGGGCGTGTTCAGGGTGGTATGGCCGTAACCAAGAATTGTCGGGACCATATTAGCATTTATACAGGAGGAGCACGTAAGGAGTGAGAGTTCTACCATGGCCAGAGACGGGACTTGTACAGAAACAATGATTAGATCCATAATGAATGAATGAATACGTTATTCCAGACTCAGAGTTACATATATGAACGCAATGCATTACACTGCTTGGGCGTCATCGTCTGCGTGATCTTTTGAAGAAACGTAGCGTTGCAAAACCAGGGATGGACTAAGGTGGACCGCCGTCATTGCAGCTCTCTGCTGCTCCCTGCTAGCAGCGTCACTACACTTTTCTACTCTTTTTTTTGTCAGATTTCTTCAGTGTTCAGTGCCTGTTTGTGAGATATGCATTGTTTGAAAGATAAGCCTTTGATTTTGTTTAATTTTAATATGCCTTTCATCAACATTGGTTTTTGGTTTTATAACAACAATTAAAGTTCTTAACTACTGGTGAACGATGTTGCAGAACATATATGGTTTGTGTTGATTGCATGGAAAAGGGAATAACCACTTACAACTTATATGGTAAGAGCCTGGTAATACCATGGAAACAAACTAGGCTTCCTTTTACAGTACAGTTTCAGCTTACTTACTGGGTAAATTGTCGTGTTTTACTTGGTAACGTCGCAGAATGTACATGGTAAAAGTTTGTGTTGACTGCATGGAAAAGGGAATAATGTATTACAAATTATATGGTAAGAACCTGGTAATACCATGGAAATAAACGAGGCTTCCTTTTACAGTACAGTTTCAGCTTAATTACTGGGTAAATTGTCGTGTTTTACTTGGTAACGTCGCAGAACGTACATGGTACAAGTTTGTGTTGACTGCATGGAAAAGGGAATAATGTATTACAAATTATATGGTAAGAACCTGCTAATACCATGGAAACAAACAAGGCTTCCTTTTACAGTACAGTTTCAGCTTAATTACTGGGTAAATTGTCGTGTTTTACTTGGTAACGTCGCAGAACGTACATGGTACAAGTTTGTGTTGACTGCATGGAAAAGGGAATAATGTATTACAAATGATATGGTAAGAACCTGGTAATACCATGGAAACAAACGAGGCTTCCTTTTACAGTACAGTTTCAGCTTAATTACTGGGTCAATTGTCGTGTTTTACTTGGTAACGTCGCAGAACGGACATGGTACATGTTTGTGTTGACTGCATGGATAATGGAATCTATCTATTATAAATTATATGGTAAGAACCTGGTAATACCATGGAAACAAACGGCTTCGTACCCAGTATTTAAGAAGATGTACCATGACACTAGAGGAAAACTGTTCCTGCAGAGGTTGTTACCAGGTAAGTAATTCAATAGTGGTAAATCGAATAAACCCTTTCTAAATGGGTGTAGTTATGAATAATAACTAAGAAAAAGTATTTTATTGGAAAGCACTATGCTAAATTCTAGATAGTACATCATTAAATGTGGGCTGTTACCAACATAAACCTTGGATAATAGGTGTTTATAAGAATTGGTTGCCTAATTTCCTAGGAAGTACAGAGTTATTACCAACCTAAAACAGATACAACTACATGCTACTTAGTTGAGTTGATGGGTAATAGTGGAGGATTTACTTAGTACTTCAGCTGTAATTCCTCTGTATTTACCTTCTTATTACCAGTGGTAATTACACAGTAATACACTATAATTTACCGGATAATTCCTCTGTATTTACCTTCTTATTACCAGTGGTAATTACCCAGTAATACACTATGATTTACCATGTATGTACCGGGTAAATACCTAGTAATAAGGGGACTGTAAAAGGAAGGGTACCCAAATATTGGACATAATACACCACATTTGGCAATCTTTTTCATCGCCAGGTTTCAATTCCTGGATGCAGGTTGAAACTCCTGCTTTAGATTAGCGATGTTTTTTCTAGGTAGCCAGATGTGGTGCTATTCTGATTCAATCGCCGGCACATAATCTCATGGACTAATTAATAGATAAAGGGGACATGGGATAATTTAAGTAATAGAGATGTTATTATTGTTTTCTTTTATTGAGGCTTGGCAAGCCTCAAAGGGGGGATATGTGGTAGAAATTAACCTTACATTCTATGTTAAACTATGATTATTATTAGGCCTACAAATCATATATATACTTTAATAGTGGAAAAGAGCTGATCACCTTTAACCTAGATGTTATGTGCCGTGTGACACCAGTGAGTAGGTCCAGGACATTCTCACCTGATGGGCCATGTGGCACATCAGTCAGAGAGTCCAGTCTACTCCCATTTTGATGTACTCTCTGAAGACAATGCTTACATTCACACGTGTGCATCGTCTCTGTTTGTATAAGGATAATATATGTTCTAAGGTCACATTGGTAGCCAGAAGACATGAGAATATACTGACATCCACACAGTGTGACCTAGGGCTGGGCGATATGACGATATCATACCGTGGACGATATGAAAGTGTCTACCGGGAGAGATTTGGCCATATCGTTTATACCGAGAGAAAAAAAAAAAAAAAATGTTTTGATATTGCACTGCACTGACTGAAGCAAGGCAGGTGTGAGACTCACCTGTTAACTTGAAAAAAAATCTAATTTGTATTGAAGAAACAGTTCTATTTTTACCACCAGCTATTTGCACAGCACATAACTTTATTTTATAAGTGTATAATTAGTATTTAAAATATTTGTGTGATGCTGTGATTTTTATTTTATATTACACTGCACTGACTGACAGCCAGGCAGGTGTGAAGCATACCTTTAAATTTTTTTTTTATTTGTATTGAAAAAACAGTTCAATGTTTACAAGATGTTTGCACTATATGACACTGCAGTTAATGACAGATTGTTCGCTACTTACTCCTTTGTAAGCATGGAAATTCAAGTTCAAAATAAAAGAAAAAACTGATCAAATGTGAAGTATGGTTATTTTAAGCCATTTATTATTTTAATTTACTTCAAAAATTCCATATCGTGATATAAGATTACTCATATCGTGATATAAGATTTTGTCCATATCACCCAGCCCTAGTGTGACCCAGAAAAACATTCTATGCACATCAATATTTGATGAAAGTCCAACTTTGTATTGTGTAAAGGATTGGGGATATAAGGAGCTGTCCGTGATTCATTCGCGAATACCATTCGGCTTTGTTGTCTCTCGTTTGCGGGTGGCAATAAACTCTCCATCTATACTTGACCTGGACTCTCCGATTCCTCTTTGCTTATAGCTAGTTGAAGTGAATTAGATAAGTTGTTATTATTGATGCTACCACAAGATATACAAAGTTAATGTTTAGATTCTCCTGCTTTACTATTAAGCAGCTATTCGTGAAAAGTCTATCTTGAACAGAACCTTCAGCAGCGTCTACTTGGCACCACGCCACCTCTTCAACCGATAGCCTCGTCATATTATTAAGTGTTTAAACCTGCGCTGAAAACCTGTTCATGCGGGAGCTTCTGCTGACAAAATTTTCAGGGGTTTTACTCAAACTAACAGGTTTCCGTAGTGTAGTGGTTATCACGTTCGCCTAACACGCGAAAGGTCCCCGGTTCGAGACCGGGCGGAAACATGGTGAAAGTATTTGTATTTAGCGCTCGCAGTTGAGAGCATAGACCGTATGATAGTTAAACTCGAACTCTAGTTGTGAGAAGTTCTTAGATGTGTCTGGGTGTCAACCTCTTTTCCTGATTTGCCTAGCGTTACCGAGTCTTCTACGTACACCTCTCAGGGGTTGACACTAACGGTTGCCCGCTTGCCCGGGGCAAGTAAAAAAGATGTTTGGGCAAGTTGAGATTTATTCTGGTTGCCCGAACGGGCAAGTGGTTTTTGGGTGGATGTTAATATAAAAGCTATTTATTCAAATGTTTTTAGAAACTGCAGAACAACCTTTTGTTCCTCAAAACCACACAAAATAGAAGTATTTGCAATTGATCAGCGCGCTGTCTTCTCTTCTCTCGGAAAGCGAGTTAACAGACACGCATCGCTTCAGTGCGAATATAGCCCCGCCTTCTGTGACTCACTCGCAGTGCGGTCTCTGGCAGTGCTACAGGTTAGCCAACACAGCTAGCATCTCAAGTGCAGCACCTCCGCGAACGGTTTAGGTAGAAGTTAAATGGAGTAGTGATGGAGGAGTGCAGTTTGGAAGTACTTTGGATTGAGGCAAATTATCAAGGAAGTCAAGAACACGGATTTGGGTTTCATAACTGTGCACATGCACACAGCAATAGCGATCTTTTTCACGAAATTAGACCCTCACAAACTACTGTACATGAAAGCTGAGCCTCCACTTATTCCAACAGTCCAAACCATATCATTCTGTGACTAAAACTCGCAAATAACAACTTAGAAACGTCCCCTTTTCTTGTAATAACCAAAAATGAAGTATTACCTTTGTGATTTTTGTCCACAAAGTTGATTCTGATCGAATAAAACCACCATAAAGATATTATCCAGTATCTGGGCCAAATTTTGCAACTTAACAGGGTGTTTTCAATCAATGAATAAGAGAAGGTTTCTTAGGAAATAGGTAAATTGCCTTCAATCAGAAAACATATTCTTCAGCGCAATCTAGTGGCCATATATTTATTTGCAAGTGTTTGGCTTGGTGCATTCGATTGCCCTGAACTTTCAATAGAGGTGATAAGTGTCTAAATTGTAAGATATCTACCTTTATTTGTGTCTCATAGTAAGACAGCGCTCCCAACTGATAACGACCAACTGATACTGATAATTATTTCAGGTGGAAATGTTATCTTCCACTTATGCTGTGTTCCATGGCTTTATTCACTTTAACCAAGTATTATCCCCATTGAATATTTCACTTCTTTTGGCCCAAAGATGACATTATCGCCCTTGCAGTTGTGGAGGTATAATCTATTTACTTTGGGTATGTTCTTTCCTGAAAAAAACTTTCCCCCTGATATCAAAAATGGTATAGAATATCGATCTTTTTCCAGGAATATTGTTGAAGTTAAAAAATCCAGTATCGTGACTGACAACCCTACTAGAAACGCGATTGTGATTATTCAGTTAGAGCTACAAGAAACTTGAAAGTTAAAAAGACATATCTTTGCTACTACCTCTGACATTTAGTTATGTACATTTGCATAAAATCATGCAGGTCTACATATAACTTGGCGATAGCTTTAATAGGAATCACTTCATGGCACGATGTGACCGCTCGATAATTAAGTAAACAAAGAGAAGTTTGTTATTTTTTAAACACAACATGTGTGGAAGCTAACATGATTTTTCTGAGCCCCCCCAAAACCAGGCCGGGTGCCTGGCAAAAAGAGGCGCGTTCACGATTCTGATTATAATTTGGGCATGTGAACATTACATTCGGGCAAGTTGAACCTGACCTGTACTTGCCCGATGGGCAAGTGCTTTTGAAACCTTAGTGTCAACCCCTGCCTCTCCAGCATGGACTTTTGGGGTAACCGTCTCATCCTGGATCGTCTAGCATGCAATGGACGGTTCGTAGGCCATTGGCATGTCGTGGCGGGCTTTGGCCGCTGTCGTTACGACTTTACAATTGAGGCCTAGCGTTCTAGCATTGTTCCCCGCTGTAGCAGATGGGCGAATGGATGTTTAGGATAATATGTTTCAAATATGTATGATATAACCACTTACATTCACACCTGACCACTCTGACCCTGGTTCCATTAAATGTTGTGAACTAGACTGGACGGTTGATGACGGGATTCTGATGGGTTGCCAGATTTTTCGTGTATGTGTTTACGTAGTGTAGTGGTTATCACGTTCGCCTCACACGCGAAAGGTCCGCGGTCCGTAACCGGGCGGAAACAGCATTACTGTTTTGAGGCATACAAAGTTAATGTTTAAATTCTCCTGCTTTACTATCAAGTAACTATTCGTGAAGAGTCTATCTTGAACAGAACCTTCAGCAGCGTCTACTTGGCACCACGCCACCTCTTCAACCGATAGCCTCGTCATATTATTAAGTGTTTAAACCTGCGCTGAAAAGCTGTTCATTGCTGAGCTTCTGCTGACAACATTTTCTAGGGTTTTGCTCAAGCAAACAGGATTCCGTTGTGTAGTGATTATCACGTTCGCCCTACACGCGAAAGGTCCCCGGTTCAAGACCGGGCGGAAACAGCATTACTTACAAATTGAATGTTTAAATTCTCCTGCTTTACTATCAAGCATCTATTCGGGAAAAGTCTGTCTGGAACAGGACCTTCAGCAGTGACTACTGGGCACCTCTTCAACCGATACCCTAGTTATATTATTAAGTGTTTAAACCGGCGCTGAAAACCTGTTCATGCGGGAGCTTCTGATGACAACATTTTCTAGGGTTTTGCTCAAACTAACAGGTTTCCGTAGTATAGTGGTTATCACGTTCGCGTGACATGCAAAAGGTCCCCGGTTCGAAACCGAGCGGAAAGAGTTTCATTGTTTTGAGATATACAAAGTTAATGTCTAAATTCTCCTGCTTTACTATCGAGCAGCTATTCAGGAAAAGTCTGTCTGGAACACCAGCTTCAGCAGTGTCTACTGGGCACCACGCCACCTCTTCAACAAATAGCCTTTTCATATTATTAAGTGTTTAAACCAGTGCTGAAAACCTGTCCATGCGATATTTTCTGATGAAAATATTTTCTAGGGTTTTGTTCAAACTGAAAGGTTTCCGTAGTGTGGTGTTTATCGCGTTCGCCGATCACGCAAAAGGTCCCCGGTTCGAGACCGGGCGGAAACATGGTCAAAGTATTTGTATTTAGCGCTCGCAGTTGAGAGCATAGACTGTATGAAAGTTAAACTCTAACTCTAGTTGTGAGAAGTTCTTAGAAGTGTCTGGGTGTCAACCTCCTTTCCTGTTTTGCCTGGCGTTAGTTTAGTGTATAGTAGTGGTTATCACAGTGGTTATCACGTTCGCCTTACACGCGAAAGGTCCCCGGTTCAAGACCAGGCGGAAGCAGCATTACTGTTTAGATGTATACAAATTTAATGTTTAAATTCTCCTGCTTTACTATCAAGCATCTATTCGGGAAAAGTCTGTCTGGAACAGGACCTTCAGCAGTGACTACTGGGCACCACGCCACCTCTTCAACCGATAGCCTCGTCATATTATTAAGTGTTTAAACCTGCCCTGAAAACCTGTTCATGCGGGAGCTTCGGATGACAACATTTTCTAGGGTTTTGCTCAAGCTAACAGGTTTCCGTTGTGTAGTGATTATCACGTTCGCCTAACACGCGAAAGGTCCCCGGTTCGAAACCGGGCGGAAACATATGAGGGGCCGCCTGGGACAGAATTCATGCTTGGTCTTACACACACTATTATAATCTTGCATATACACCACTATACTCATACACACACACTATTAAACTCCTTTTACATGTAAGTATGAGAGTGTATAGTCGTGTATGTGAGAGAGTATAGTAGTGTATGTCAGAGAGTATAGTAGTGTATGTAAGAGAGTATAGTAGTGTATGTAAGAGAGTATAGTAGTGTATGTGAGAGTATAGTAGTGTATGTGAGAGTATAGTAGTGTATGTAAGAGAGTATAGTAGTATGTGTAAGAGAGTATAGTAGTGTATGTACGAGAGTATAGTAGTGTATGTAAGAGAGTATAGTAGTGTATGTAAGAGAGTATAGTAGTGTATGTAAGAGAGTGTAGTAGTGTATGTAAGAGAGTATAGTAGTATGTGTAAGAGAGTATAGTAGTGTATGTAAGAGAGTGTAGTAGTATGTGTAAGAGAGTGTACACTGTAAACCCGAGCTTGTTGGTTCAACTTTAAAAAACTTGTTTCCATGCTGCCTTGAAATTGTATGTCAAGACAACTAAGACAATAAATTAACATAAATAGATATTGCTATTTGACTCAACTCCATCTTCAGTCCATATAACTTGAAACCGTTAGGTGACATAACTTAACCTTGAGTCCATACTCCATAAATGTAATAGTTGATTAAACTTAAATAGCATTATAAGTAACATACATTTTTTTGTTGATGTAACTACAAAACTAGTGAGTTGTACTTACATTTATGAACTGATTGAATATAAACCGCAATCAAGATTACTTAAATGTATAAGCAAGGGATAATGCCTGACGAGGTGTCCATTATCAGGAATTAATGGACGACGTGGAGGCGTGAACCGGTTGCCTCCGCGAAGTCCATTAATTCCTGATAATGGACACCTCGAAGGGCATTATCCCGCTTATACCACGGTCACTTACCAACGGTGACCAAATTAAGACCATTAATTTATATTTTCATGCGTTTTACAATCTGAATATAACGTTTTCCACAAAACATACATTTGTTTCCCTGGTTACGCCTGAGGGTCCGACTAATACCCGGAACCACCATTACACGCCCGTTGGGTTCTCATGCAACGGAAACGTTGTTCACTCCTCCAGTAATTAGGACGGACCATAGCTACGACTTTAGAACGGGAGGTAGCGGGAGGTATTATAGTCCGCTGAGCTTTGTTTTGTTTCCCGTTGCTATGGTTACTACTATTTTAGAGACGATACACGTTCACTCCTCCAGTAATTAGGACGGACCATAGCTACGACTTTAGAACGGGAGGTAGCGGGAGGTATTATAGTCCGCTGAGCTTTGTTTTGTTTCCCGTTGCTATGGTTACTACTATTTTAGAGACGATACGCCAGCTAGCGCATTAATTGAGAACGGTAAACAGACAATTTGACGGAACTACTTGTCCAGGTGTCCGTATATCAGGAGTTAATGCACACCCTGCATCCAATCAGAATCGAGTATTCCCGCAGACCGTGGTATAAGTTGATTTAACTGATATACTAGTGAGTTGTACTTACATTTATGAACTGATTGAATATAAACCGCAATCAAGAGTACTTAAATGTATAAGTTGATTTAACTGATATACTAGTGAGTTGTACTTACATTTATTAACTGATTGAAAATAAAGCCCAATCAAGATTACTTAAATGTATAAGTTGATTTAAATGATGAATCCTTGCTCAGGATTTTTCTCAAAAGAATGACCATCCTTTACACCAGAGATTTTGGCAGTCACTGACCAACAGTTTTATTGTATTATTTTTTTGCAACAAAACGCAACAAAGAGGGATATTGATGAGCGATTATCCCACACAAACTGACACTTTCAGGAACACTCAGTAATTAGCTCAACTTCACCTCAAAAACAAGTGAAAATGTGACAAACCTCTCAAAATAAATGTCATGCACCGTTTTCAAAATGTACCGTAAACAAAGATAAGGTTGATGGACGCCCACTGAATACAAATAGTTTAGAAATCTCTTTCGCTCTATCTCCATCTCCTGCTACCTCTATCCTTCTCTCTCCTGCTACCTCTATCCTTCTCTCTCCTGCTACCTCTCTCTTTGGCTGCATCCGAATACTCATACTTGCATACTATATAGTATGCATTCTGTAGTATGCGAAAAATATAGCGCGTCCTGTCGTGACAATTTCTCTATAACATATTGCGTCTAAGCAGATGAGATATTTAGATGCAAAAAAGCACACAATACTTGTTGACAATTAGTGGTCATATATTTGTAATAAAAGTACGAACAAAGATACATCACAACATGCACCAACAAACAACATAACAGGCATACATTACAATAATCTGAGGCCCCAGATGGGAGCTTCTCTTTGCGTGTTACTTCATACTCAAGGTACGCTGGGGAGAAGTCCTTGTGTTGTATGCCTGTTATGTTGTTTGTTGGTGCATGTTGTGATGTATCTTTGTTCATACTTTTATTACAAATATATGACCACTAATTGTCAACAAGTATTGTGTGCTTTTTTGCATCTAAATATCTCATCTGCTTAGACGCAATATGTTATAGAGAAATTGTCACGACAGTTGGGGGCTCGCCGGGATATCTAACCTGAAGATTCTACAAAATATCGCTCCAAAACAGGTCCGAGTCGGTCCCAAATCTCTCTCCCGCCTCCAGGTGACTGTAACCAGACTAATGGGGTCGAGGAGAGAGTGCCTGTGGGGGATAAACTAGTGGTTCTTCAGTACGGTATCCAAAGCAAAAAGAATTCGAGCAGGTGAGATCACAATACTTGTTTAAGCTACAATAAATCCGTTACGAAAACGGTATGTACTGTTTTGGGAACGTATATTCGAACAAATCGGCCACGTTCGAACTTTGTTATAGGAATATACGGTAAAGCAACTCCGGTAAAGTTCCGTCAATATATATATGGTTATATATGTAACAGAAAGGGCAGGAGGGTCTGTCAAAACGGTAAAGGGAAACCCGTTAGGCGCTGTTGGGGTTATATATAAATAAATAATAATAATAGGCATTCATTAATAAATATATGTATATGTGTGTAGTAACAAGGAGGTTTCGGCAATATTAGATAATTTGTTAAATAATAACTAGTGTAAAAGTATCTAAAATATGGGGAACAAATCTGGAAAAACTGAGATAGCGGGACCTGCGAAGGTGATGTTGGAGAAGCATGGTGAAGCGGCTCTGGAGGGTTTAAAATATTGGTGCAAACTGGGCTTTCCTGAAATGGGGAGTTTTAGCTTAAAACGATTACAGGAGTTAGAGAGACGATTGTTGGAATCAGAAATGAAAAAGAAAAGTTCCAAACTATGTTGGTGTGCGTTTTATTTGTGGGAAAGAGAGGGCCAGGATAGGAAAAAAATTCAGCCAGGGACAGAGAGCGTAGAGAGTGTAGGGATTTTTAATCTCAATGTCACCCGAGATATAGACCCGGACCTGGACTGCACCGACGGACCGCGTGCGAATCCCCATTCTCCTCCTCCGTATGACAACGCCCATGAAGCCGTCTCATCGGACAATCTCTACCCTGACCTCAAAGATGAGGAGAAAGCACCCGATTGCAGCACGGCAGGAGATAGGCCTGCAACTCGTAGCCAGAGGAAAGCTCCACAGCAGGCGACGGCCACACCCACCAAGCGGGAGCCCGTCGCCAGCCGCTTGAGGAACCAGGGAATTGCGTTCTCCCAAACTCCTCAACATGGGGACGTGATGGATGGACAATTCCCCATGATCGAAGTACTGAACCCCCAGGATGGCAGTCCAGCATACTTTTTCCGTGCATGGAGACCCAGTGACATTAAGGACATAGCGGAATGGCTCCCAGACCCATCTGTAGTGGGGGGGGGCTGCCTTCGCCACAGCCCTTCAAGGGTTGGTCCAACAACACAAGGCCTCCATCAGCTAAGTTCGCCAACTCTGTACGTACAGACTGACCCTAAGGTGGGGTCGGATCCAAGGCGACATGCCCGGGAGGGATGAAGCGGATTTAATGTTCAATTGGGATCAAGGGTCCGTGTACCGCCGGCTGGTAGAGGGACTGTGTGAACGGGCCAGGGGGGCGTTCCCCATGGTTAGAGATTGGACCGCTATTCGAAAGATCAAACAAACAGAAGGCGAGACGGTGGCTGACTTGATGGACCGCGTTGAAAAGGTGTTCAAGATCCACGGGGGAGTGCCTGTACCAACCGACCGGGTGGTTCAGACTCCGTACGAAGAAAATCTCACCGCAGCCTTCCTGGATGCGTTGGCCGACAAAATATCGGAATTCATAGAGACACACTGCATTGGGTGGCGTACCGCCAGACTTGATTTGATTATAAGTCACGCAACCCACGCAGAAAATCTCTTCATGAAGAAAGAAAAGTTCGAGAAGAATAGAAAAGAGGAGATAACCAAGAAGCTCCAGCTCGCCCAACTGGAGGCCCTGGAGAATCCTAGGCCAACCCGTCGCGACAAAGACCAAGGAACCGACCGGCCAGCAGAGAGAAAGTCCCGTGGAGTAATCAACCAGGACTGTTTGTATTGTGGCTCCAAGGATCATTGGTTAAAAGATTGTCCGATTAGAAATGAGGAAAGCGATGAAGCGGACTACTGGGAATCCGCACCTTCCCATGAAGTGACTGTGAATCATCCACGAGGCGGAGGTGAAGGGGGGATTTCGCATTGACGGGACGCGGGAGCAGACCAGGTCCAAGGAGCAGGTATACCCACCATAACACATAACACAACCAACCAAATGATTGTTATATGGTTCTCACCAGCATTACGCGACCTGATCAGCTAAATTTAATATTAGATATGGTTATTTTAAACAACGGGCTATTGTAGACAGTGGACACTCGATTATTACAATCTAACACAACCATTTTAATGGTCAACCATATCACACAACCACGACATGACCCAGACGAACCCCGACCGACCCCCGAATAACAACGTGACGGGGACAACAGAAGTGTGTTGCCTAATATTGAAAAATGCAGATTTTTATATTATGATATTTTGTTAATGTTTTATGGCTAAAATGGCAACAAGGTGAATTAATGAACGTATGAGAGAGATTGGGAGAAGTATGTGTTATGGAAGGAGAAGAGATAGATGAGAACGTAAGGCAAGACAAGATAAGGAAAGGGGTGGGGAGAAAGATAACCCATCTGCATCAAGTTTTGTTCAAATAGATCCGGACCTGGACAACGCTCCTCCTTCTCCTGCTTTCAGCCCGACCAGTAGCCCAATACAGTGCAAATACCCCACGTCACAACTCCTCTGCATCAGACTTTATGAAGTTACAGACCATGGGAGGCCCACCTGAAGAGCTACGGAACGGTCTGCTGGACGACACAAGGAGACAGTCCAGCAGGACCAACAGCACCAGAGTGGTGGCCTCCATGGTGCCTGTGTAGCCACAAGGAAGTGGCCTGAACGTTGAGACAAAGGAGGGTCTCAGAGACGGGAGAGACGTGGGGACAGGCACTTCAAAGGACAGCCCGTGATGCAATTGAGAGGCAGAAAGCAGAGAGAGAGAGGTGGAGGCGTGTCCAGGCGGATGGAGAGAAGAGCAGTGTCCAGGCGGATGTAAAGTATCGCACTAGACACAGCATACATATTACAAGAGAAAGATCTAATGTGTAACTAGGACTGTGTATAAATTGTGTGATAATTTCTTACATCTGAAAGGTTTGAAAGTCATCAGGAAAAGTGGTTTGAAGAAACATAGACAAGTAGAAAAGTTGAAGGTTAAAGAAATGTGTTAGACAGAGTTCAAATGTACGACAGCGGTAGAATTCATTAAGGCAAAAAACGTTAAAATTGAACCCCAAAAAGCATAACCATGATGTATGCTACAATGTTTTTCAGAATTAAAGTAGAAGGTTTTTGGTGCGCTCGCAACAGCAAGCCATGCTTACAGGCCTGGGCTTTCCCTTATGGTAAATTGACACATGGGAGAATCATGCGTCAAGAGGGGGGATGGGGAGCCCACAACAACAACCTTGGGTATACCAAAGCAAACCAAAGGAAATAATTACTAAAAAAAAAAAATTAAACAAACCCCATGTAGGTCCCTCAGAGACATCATGAAGATCAATGGGAAAGAGAAGAGGAATACCGTTTAAATGTTGGGTTATACTGTGTGTTATTAATGCTGACTGGATTGACAATTAATGTTTAGAGTAGTAAACATTAAGTGCTTGCCAACTACTCATGTGTTTGTATCACGGAAGCAGCATTAAGGACACATCAAATAAGAATATTTTTGTTTAGAAATGTTTTTAAAAGGTAGCCTTGTTTCTTTGTTTTGGTTTTCTTTTCTGTTTTTATTTTTATGACTTTTGAATATATGGAAACAGATTACTTGATTGTGATGTTAGGGGATTTTATGCTACCTTCTGTAAAAGCGAACGGTGGTATAAATAGTCTGAACAACCTCCTATAAAAGCGGAGAAGTGCTGATGGTCGGACATGATAGATTTTGAATTTGTGATTATAAAATAATCAAAGGGGGGATTGTGATGGAAAATCTACATGTTGTATTGTTTTGGTCTATATGAATTTAAGTTTTGTTGATATTCTGTGTAATTTTATATAGTGTCTGCCTTCTGGGCTCCTTTTGGGTCATTTAAAGTGTGAACGTTCGAGAGTCGTGTGAACAGTGGCGGCGCCAGAAATAATTTGTTGCAGTTGCTTAACAGTTGCTGTATGAATTCAAGAGGTTGCTGGTCAAAAAAAAAAAACCTTGATCAAAACACCTGAATTTGGCAGAGACACGGCCGGGAAGACATTTTCGGCACGGGTTGGGGTGGTTGCGGTCCCGTACGAGGCAAGTTTACAGTACAGTAACAACACAGACTAATCGCACCACTGTGATTGAGTGTGATCGTATCATTTGACAGTTCAACGTGCGCTATCTTTCTCCCTCTCCCTCACACACGCACAGACATAAAGACGTAAAGACATAGAACAATATAGAGGAAGATCTTTAAGAAGGCCAACATGAAAATAGCCCAGCGGCATGTACACATTCACTGCTAGTCCAGTGGCACTGCGGCCACACGATAACAAACAACATAGTTCAATCAACAGCCCGTCAGCAGTCCCCCAACTACAAGGTTACCTGTCCTGTCAATAGTGGTGAATTGCACATCTCAGACCCACCGTCGACACGGTACATTCCAAAGCATTCACATTAGTTGCGCGATACGTCTCAAATGTAGCCTATGTGGAACATTAATACAATAGTTGCTATTATTGTTGATACTATTATACTTCATAATACTTCTATTAAGGGCGGATCATACCAGGCTACGATAAACCCATCCTTTGGCATGAGCCAAACCTATAATCTAGTTCTACTTCAAACAAAATCACATGGGCCCCAAGTCAATATGCTGCGACGGGCAAACTTAATAACCAAACGGCCTACCTTAAATCGATGTCTTGATCACAGGACTTCTTGCAATATTCCACTTTAATCCATACGGTTTAACACACCAACATTGCTAGCAAGCATGTGATAACATTGTATTGCTAATTCAGAACTGTGTAGGCTACAATATTTTCTTCCGTTCTTGACCTCAGCATAACCCCCTCCGAACAACTGCCAAGTCCAACACAAGTCTGGCTATTAACGAGCCCATCCTCAGCCTCGCCATCGCGAGTCGTGTTTGAACTTGATTTCTTTCGAAATAGTAAAAACTTGTCCATATTTTTTAAGCGCCACCGAGCCGGCAACGAACATCTCTGACTGATAATCTCGCCGCGAGATGTCCGCATATTTGAAATGTTATTTATTTTTCGTAAGACTATGCTATTAATGAAATTATTGTTTCATGTACATTAAATATAATTAATTAATATTGTACATATTGCTTGGGATAGTTTGTGTTAATTGTGTGTATGGTTTTTTTTTAATCTGTTCATGTCACTTACAGAGTGTGCGCATGCCCAACGCTCGGGAACTGGGCACGGTGAGGGGGAGGGGAGGAGAGGAGAGTCCCAGGCTGACTCGTGTTCATTTGAACGACAGTCCAGTCACGGACCCCTGAACATGTTGAACGCTACTCAACTGATTATGCACTTAATCTGGGGTTAAAAAAAAGTCATAATGAACAGGAATGGTCCGGTATGGGGACTGGTACCGGCATTCACCGCATCTCCATAGGTTAGATTGAACTTATTATTACTCATTGTTAAACGGAAAATTGGCATTATTTCAAATTGTTGTTGAGTTTGACAAAAAATCAGGGGGTTTCGCTCTGGGGTTTCATGAGTAATTGCTTGGAGTTGCTATAGCAACGGCAAGCAACCGTTTGGCGCCGCCCCTGCGTGTGAAGCATTTTATTGCCTGCCTGTTCCTATCTTCGTGTGTTGTAAATCAGCCAATCGTAATGCTTTGATGTCCTCACACCCCTGGCTAACGTCAAAACGAAGACCAGAAGGTCACTCAACACTCAGACCGACCCAATCAAATGACATCGGGGGGGGCTTCAATAGAAAGATTACCAGCTGGTACACAAAGGCTGTTGTTTTATTGGGGGGGAGCACCCCCTCCAGATGCCAACCCCAGTGAATAAGAACTCATTACTTTCAAACACTCAGTGGACTTCTCCCCAGCGTACCTTGAGTATGAAGTAACACGCAAAGAGAAGCTTCCATCTGGCGGCCTTCAGATTATTGTAATGTATGCTGTTTATGTTGTTTGTTGGTGCATGTTGTGATGTATCTTGTTCGTACTTTTATTACAAATATATGACCACTAATTGTCAACAAGTATTGTGTGCTTTTTGGCATCTAATTATCTCATCTGCTTAGACGCAATATGTTATAGAGAAATTGTCACGACAGTCCGAATTCTCAGTACGCATTCTGTAGTACGGAAGACGTTTCCGAATGCGTACTACCGCCAAAGTAAACCACGGACCTCACTACGCTATCCCACAATGCAACCGGAGTCTGGTAACAAACGAAGAAGAGATGGCTGACCCGACACCACCAACAGCGGCTTTTTATTTGTGCGTGTGTGTGTGTTCAATAAAAAAGGAAAAATTAACTTCAATCGTCTTTTTCACGGAGTAACACATAACTGTAAATGTATTATTATTCCAAAAAAAATGACTTACCAAATGGTACCACATATATACAATCATTAACCTGCCGGTAAGGTCGCTCTACGAGATGACCGCGACGGACGCCTTCTAGCAGCGATATCCATTTCAAGAGCCATTCGCGTAGAAAGAGGACATTCTTTATTTAATATCAACGATATACGTCCATCTCCAAACATCTCGGTGGAGTTGCGGCGGTGTTTCGAAGCGATTCGCGGAGGCGTTCACTACGCATAGGCTGTAGACCGTAAACTACACAGTCAAGTGTAGTAGGGTCAACAGTATTAGACACTGGACAAGAAATAGTAGGCTACTAAGTATTCATGAGTGCGAACCTTAGCTACCTACCTACCTACCTCTCTCTCTACCTACCTCTCTCTACCTACCTACCTCTCTACCTACCTACCTACCTCTCTCTCTCTACCTACCTCGCTCCAGCTAAACCTACCCTACCTCTCACTCAGCTACCTCTCCTCTATCTACCTGCCTACCTCTCTCTACCCCTGCTCTACCTACTCTCTCCTCTCTACCTACTCTCTTCTCTACCTACCTCTCTCTCTACCTACCTCTCTCTCTCCAGCTACCTACCTCTCTCTCTCCAGCTACCTACCTACCTCTCGCCAGCTACCTACCTACCTACCTCTCTCTCTCTCCAGCTACCTACCTACCTACCTCTCTCTCTCTCCAGCTACCTACCTACCTACCTCTCTCTCTCTCCAGCTACCTACCTCCCTACCTCTCTCTCTCCAGCTACCTACCTACCTACCTCTCTCTCCAGCTACCTACCTCCCTCTACCTACCTCTCTCCAGCTACCTACCTCCCTCTACCTACCTCTCTCCAGCTACCTACCTCCCTCTACCTACCTCTCTCCAGCTACCTACCTCCCTCTACCTACCTCTCTCCAGCTACCTACCTCCCTCTACCTACCTCTCTCCAGCTACCTACCTCCCTCTACCTACCTCTCTCCAGCTACCTACCTCCCTCTACCTACCTCTCTCTCTCCAGCTACCTACCTCCCTCTACCTACCTCTCTCCAGCTACCTACCTCCCTCTACCTACCTCTCTCCAGCTACCTACCCCCTCTACCTACCTCTCTCCAGCTACCTACCTCCCTCTACCTACCTCTCTCCAGCTACCTACCTCCCTCTACCTACCTCTCTCCAGCTACCTACCTCCCTCTACCTACCTCTCTCTCCAGCTACCTCCCTCTACCTACCTCTCTCCAGCTACCTACCTCCCTCTACCTACCTCTCTCCAGCTACCTACCTCTCTCCAGCAACCTACCTCTCTCCAGCAACCTACATCTCTCGCTACCTCTCTCTCCCTCTATGAAATCTTCTCAAAAAGCAGTAAAATGTTAAAACTTGTAAATTGTTGAATGCTAGCTAAAATGACAAATAGTGTAAAACGTAAACGGAACAATGTGCATTTAGAAAAAATGCATCAAAACTAACAACAATGTAAAAAGCAGCTTTTAAGCTTACTTTTTCTTTCTCAAAAGTCGGTTTTTTAACCCATGAACTAATGCAGAGCATTGCCCTCCACCAATGTCCATAAGCACCTTCTGAATCACCTCAAAAGTGTACTTGAGGCCTCTGGGGTAGTCTATGTTGAGGGCAAAGAGCAGACCCATTAGCAGTGCCACAGCAGTTGGAAAATCACTGATGCTTGGAAAGATGATTTCTTCCTCGAGGACCACTGCGAAACCGACCCGATCATTCTGTTCCACCATAAGGATACCGACTGCCATCCCCTTTGTCCAGTCCTCCACTGCATCTGTGACCTACACAAAGTGGACAAATATATCAAAAAATATTAACCTTTATTTATATCCATGGGGAAATTCAGGTGTCATAGCAGTAAGCATGAAACACAGGTTAAGTTCAATTTTATTTTATTTTTTGGTTTTACTTTACTTTTCGTTCATTGAAATATGAGCTGGGTGAAGTATTACAAATTAAATCACGAGGGACATTTTGAAACAGATTAACGGCAGACTATGCAACATTGAGGATAAAACAAAGTAGAGTCACACATAAATAATCCTTTTCGATGTTCACTTCTGCCCCACTAGAATGTGTGGTGCTGGTTTATCTGGGGTGGTCTGTTTAGCTTACTTTGTTTTATCATAGAAATGTTTTATAGTCAGCCTTTAAGCATTGTTCTTACCGCAATGCATGTTCACATGAATATAGTTTAAATGTACATATTAATTTAATATTATTTTTTACAACAGAAAGCATTCAGAAAATATTGAAAAACATACCTGTACTTTCTTGTAAAGTTTGGCCACATCTTTTAGATAGTAGGGGAGCCCCATCAAAACAACTGCCCTTTGCCTTTAATTGGAACTCTGTAAAAAAATAAGAAAATAACCAACAAATGGGATATATTAGGCCAGAAATCAGAAAACAATACCAAGTGATGTTATATCCTAATAATGTCTGCATACTTGTTTGAGTTAAAAAATAATCAATATGTTCTGAAAAAATTGATATTGGACTAGAATGAAATAAATAACTTCATTATAGAAGTATGCAAAAGCATTCTAGCTCAAAATGGGAGTCTACAAGGGGTTTTGGAACTATTGCTCTATGATCTGTAACACATTGGCAGGTATGGATTGTGTAAAACAGACTTATATCAACACACGTACGTCATTATCCAGAGTACTCAAAAGGCTGTTCAGCTCCACCAGCCCACTCCTGGCTCTGTACACCTCAAGAAACCTCAGCAGATACTTGTCCAGGCCAGCGAAGAGGGAGCCTTTCAGGTCAGGCGTGAAAACTCTGCTTCAATCTGGTAGGCAGAAAACAAGCAAAGGAACACAAGCGATTGGCTGTTAATTCAATTATATCACTGTTGTTGCATGAAACATTTTTTTTTAATCAATGTATGCTTTAGTCAGTGTACCAAATTATTCATGACTCATAAACTATTCTTAAATAAATTATCTAGCAAATCAGTTTAAAATCTGATCCTCCTAACCTCATCTGAAATAGAAAAAATACTTTTACCTGACATTCAGAGAACAGTGCTGGCCATCTTGCTCTTACGTCGACCATAGGTGGCTCATCCTCCACAATTTGTTTTCTCCGTAAAGAAAAGGTGCTGGTCATCATTTCTTTTATTTTCTGCCCATCAATTCTCCTCTTCTTCATTTCGGTGACCATCTCCGTTCTTTCGTCTTCGAGGGAACGTTGTGTTTTTCCCTCAGGGAGGTCTGGCAGGAAATTTACTTCAGATTTTCTGGCCCTCTTAAGTTTTCCTTTCCCAGGTGTACCTGGAGAGCGTGAGTTTATCTTGAGCTCTGGGCATCCAGCCAATTGTAGCTTCTGTCTGAAATTACCCATTTTAAACTTCAAACTAAATTTCCAACAGTACCAAACATTGACCGACCCTGGTTCCCTCAGACATGGATGTTTTTCGACCAGAGCTTGTGACACCAAATCATATTCCTCACGTGTTGGGTATGGGTTGTGGACATAGATGGCTTCTGCTATTTTATCCAAAATGTCAGATTTTGTGTCTTTGGAGATGTCAAGAAGGGTTCCATCTTTGTGGAAGGCTTCATTTCCGTGCCTCAACTTAAGTTCCACATCAAATGAAAAAGTAGGAATATTAAATGGCTATGGCAGCTGACGAGGACTACTGGCAGAGGTGATGTGGCTTTCCTCAGAGGATGTGGTTAGGCTTGCCGTGTCCAAGGTTGAGTCTGTTTGATGGGATTCTAGATTCTTGCTGTAGACCTTCAAAGTGACTTTGTCCTTAGGCAGCTCTGACATGCAACTCAAGTTGCAAAGCTCATTAGCGAACTCTGGATCTTGGAACTGCACCACCAAGTCACCTTCCAGTCCAAGCATGTTTTTTAGCATCAAGTGAAGCCCAATAACAGTCTCTGGCATGCTGTCAATGGTGATCCTCCGGATGTCATCTTGGCTAAGGATGACGCGCAGCAACATGGTGAATCCCAGCTAAATTTTTTTTTTTCCCAAAAATGGTTGTGTCATGATCAAATATTATAGGTACGCCTTATGCATATCATATGAGTAACTTCAAATTGAAGAGTAGAAGAGTGCACTGTAAGGTGTTGGATTTTTGTCCTACCAGATTACAAATTAAATGTCTTATTTAAACCCTATGTAATACTGAAAATAGGTTTTCAATTTTGTCTATTTTGGTAGCTATGGTGGCCCCTTTGATTACATTCAAGTTTACAGAGCCTAGGCAGGGTTTCGGCCGCCTTATCAACACACGGCTGCTTAATTCTAATTTTTTTTAATGGTGAATATTATAGTTTAGTATAAAACAATCTAAACTATATTCACTCTCCGTGTAAAGATCAGGCTTCAGGGCAACAGTCTGACAGCTTGCATGAAAATAAGCATGATCTATACCATAATACCACCTTTATAAAAGAGTTGCACCCCCCCACCTAAACTAACACATTTTCTGCGGGAAACCCTGGATTACCTTTAAGAGGAAAGTACCGCACACATCTCGTTTTTCGCATATTTATTAAATGAAAGGCAACGTTTTGGCAATCAGACCATCATATGGCATGCCTGATGTGATTATGATGACCAAAATGTTACCAATCATGGAATGAATGAGCTAGAAAACAAGACCAGAGATAATTTTGAATGTTTATTTTGGCGGTGAAAGATGAGCTATAGAAAAGTATAAAACATAAGGTAGTCTTATAATCAAAACAAGCTTCAGGGTTAGTTCAGGGTTAATGCACAATTATAATTATCCACAAGACAATCAGCAAAATTATTACCTCAGTGCAGTAGGGATGCCTTGGGAGAAACCAGGTGTCTTCCTTGCAAGAGGTAGGCTGACAGGGGGGCGTAGTGGTTCAGCTCTGCAGGTTCGACTACAACAAGTTGGAGATCATCAGTGCTGCAAACTTCAAAACATCTGAAGTGGTCCAGGTACCAGGTGGAGAAAGGTTGAAGAATAAAGAATGCCTTGCTGTCCACTACCACAATGTACAGGATTTGACAGAAGTCAGGGAGTCCACTCGTGCTTCCAAATGATACAAACATGCCCTTAACATATTTGGTCCCATGTATAAAGGCTGTTGTGGCAAGTGATACAGTGGTCAGATGACTGAATTTGTGCTGAATAGCTTGTTTGACTAAGGTCGACAGATTTTCTAGGGAACTGTATGTTGCTCTTTCTACTTCCACTGCTGGCTTGTACAGGCATGGCATGTCCAAAAAGTATGCCAACATAAGTTGGTGTTTGTTGGCCAAAGACGAAACAATGTTCTTAAAGTTATTTAGATCCCGGGCTGCTTTCTTGAAGAAGCTATGTTTAGCTTCAAAGCGAAATGTCCAGAAGTCCACCATGGGTCCAAAGCAACGAATTAGACCGGGATAATGTTCAAGGAAATGATGTTTGGGTTTGAGTTTCACATCAGGAAACACTTCTATTAAAAGTTTCCTATGTTCAAAGATCTTTGCTTCCAAGTAAGAGAGGCTTTCTTCTGTGAAACTGGACGATACCAAGATTTCAAAAATGTCTTTTAGTTTGAGAATCACAGACCAAGCGTTATCATTTTCAGGAACAACCTCACCAATGATTAATGGCAACAACCTTAACAGAGTCCAATTCTCATGGCCATTCCCTCCTATTGTTCCGACCAAATGAAAATTTACTGGAATTTTCTGAGGACAATTGGTTTAGTCTGAAAACTTATAAGGGAAGTGCTGTATGGCAGTATTTAAATGATCTACAGTGAAATATTTTTTTTCAATTAATTTTTTCAAACACAGCTCAAAAGGTACAATGCCTTCCAAAAGATCGTGCAAAAAGTCAGGTGGAAACCCTGTGATGCAATGAAAGTACTGTAGTTCATTTAGAACACAGTCCCTTTTTACCCCATTGACACTTTTCAAAGTCACATTGTCCTTAAGCTCAGAGAGGTCTAGGTTATGTGACTCTCTTGTTCTCAATACAAATGCACCACTTCTTACAGAACAAGTTTGAATATCTTTTCAACCTGCAAGGCAAAATCTGCAAAACTTGTCCACATTAAATTATTCTTGAAAGCCAGCAAAAGAATGTGCCCCCAAATTATCTGATGAAATGTATATTACTGTGCCTCTCACACTAGTTCCTAATCTGTTGATGTAAATTCCTTGATTTTCAAGCCATTTTAGGTCTCTCAGCAATGGTTGAAGAATTGGACTGTAACCAAATGTTTTAACATCTTGACTTTTGCATAGGGCAGCCAGATATATAGTACATAAGGATGATCGGTCTCTTACAGGTAAATTAGCAATTACCCAATAGATGGCACACAATTATGTTTTTTCCTTGAGGTCCCTAAAGGATTACAGACTTCAAAATCATCAATGTACAAGCCCAGAGAAATACTTAGAACTTCACCAGAAATAAGTGGATTTTCCTTGCAGTATAATGCATCAGAAAAAGATGCATAATGCCCAGATTGAAATTGTTGTCTTCCTTCTAAAACTCTGTCAAGTACATCACCCCTATTCAACAATACTTGAAGAACACCCAAGATTGACACATAAACAAATGTTCGTTTTGATGACAAATCTAAAACATATTCAACTGGGTTAATAACACTGAAGTTCTCTTTGAAAAATGATAAGCTTCTTTTGTCAGTTCCCAAAGACCCACCTTCTGAAAGACAGCTAAAATGATTAGTCTGGCACAAAGTATCTTTAACTATATTTAACAACCATGCTGCCTCAATACTTTATCAAGAGTATTTTTGTTTAGCTCACCAACTAAAACACCAATATCCCTAAATTCTGTAACTATTTGCTGAACTGCTGTCTTTGAGACATGCAAAACTGTATGCAATCGCAGAAGTAAAGATGCAAGTCTAGCCTGAACTGTATCAGTGTTTACTTCATGCTCGGTTATATTCTCAACCCCAGAAAATTCAGCATCACTGATTTCTGACTGCACTTGATCAACCAGGTAAAGGTAGAGTAAACCCTTGATTTGAAAGAACAATGATTAAAGGGGCAAGTAACAGTCTCTTTACTTTTAAGATGTTTCCCAAGATGAGAGAAATACTGTTTTATATTCACTGATTCATTGAAATCGCATAACTGACAGTTAATTTTAAAGTTTAAATGTCCAGTAGGTTCATGCTGTGAAACTCCATGTTGTGCTAAGTGGTTTTTCAGGGATTGCTGTGATCGGAAAACTCGATGACAGTCACTGTAGATACAGGGCAATGGACAGTTTCTTCCAAAATGTCCATGGACAGCTCTATAATGTTCAATTATTCTTCTACGATTTTCTGAGAAGTAGGTACAGTACTTACAAAGCCAACTCATTTATGTTTGCATTCTACCATTTCAAGCATGTAGACCTGGAAAAAGAAAGAAAAGAGAATTAAGACAGATATGCAACTTCAATAAGCATTTTATATTTTCCACATAGCAATTTACAAAATAAAAATTGGTAGTTAAATAACCATTTCATATTATCCTATTTACACAAAACAGTATGAATATTTGTACATTTTAATATTTTTGCATAAAAATGAAACACAGTAGCACCCAGAAGCCCTGAACAGCAGCCAATGAATATAAAAAAACAACCTGTAAAAGACTACAGGTGAGCACAATAAACACCTGAACAAGACCTAATTGAATTAATAACTTTTAACACACACACTGCGCGCGCTCATCAAGCCTGCGCGCGCGCGCTCTTCAAGCCTGCGCGCGCATCAACTCTTATCCGTTTTCACCCAAAAAATGGATGGGGCCTACATGACAGGTCTGAAGGCCCTCCCTCGCCCCTTACTATTGGAAAGGCAAGCATTGCTTTTAGCATTTCGCTCCTACCAAGTACACCCGGATGTAGCAAGCACCTAGCCTCTAAGCCATATAAACGGGGGTGCCCACAGAGAAACGCCTGGTATATATAACAATCATATTTCCACTCGATTAATTATTTTGGCGCAAGTGCAACAAGAAATAAACGTTTAGCGACCATAGCTATATACACTGACTAGATATCACCTGGGCTGCGCTGTTCAGTGGCACGTATGCGGCAATGCCGCTGCCATCTTGCCGCGTGGTAAACACCCGGGGCAGAGGTCTATTCACGTCTAAAAATCCCCTTATTTTAAGGCAATCTTCAAGCGGGTCAAACGTGTGTTCTTGGTAATGATAGTAAAAAATTAAAAACACTTATTGTTTTACCATCAACACAGGTCTGACGTATGTCAGAAACCAACCCGCTTGAAGATTGCGTTGAAGATTAGTTAAACGTTTGAACGAAGGTTAACGGTTAAATATTGAATGGGCGGACAACTCGGCCGTCCGAGAAGTGTCTGGCGTGTGAACAACCAGGCGACAAGACACACGAGGCTTCGACAGTGTTGGGAAAAACGATCTGTCTAGTTACTGGACCAGATGAAATGAGACGGAGAGGTAATAAAGTCTGTCGGCACGAGGACCTTGGATTTATTAAGTAAAGTGGCAACGGTTATACAGAGTCATAAAGCGTGAGAAATCGAATATGTCTAAGTCCCTAATCAGCGCTGATGGTTGTATCCTCCTCTCGATGAGGTGTGTGCGTTTGAGGTGTGTGTGGTTCTGTGTGTTTTGCTTGGTCTTGCCTCCCAGGCCCTGAGAGAGCTTCGTAACGGGGGAGAGTTCCTCGTGTCTCCGGTGTGATAAATTAAAACGGGGAGTGCCCCCCTGAAATGTCTCGTGTGTGATAATTTAATGTGGCTCTCAGGCCCCTGGTGTGGGCAGAGGTATCTCTTGGTTCCTCCTAACGGGGAAGAGCTCTCAAAATGTCTCCTGTGTGATAAATTAATGTGGCTCTCCCGTTCTTGAGGATGACTGGTGCATTGTCTGAGTGTCCACCATCTGCCTGCCTGGGAGATGGGGCCTTCAGCTCCGGCCTTGACCTGACTATATTATCATGTTTGTGTTCGTTGGGTTAGAGCAAGAGTTGACTATATTGTAATGTGTCCATGTGATGTGCTCATCAGGCTAGGGTAGGAGTTAGCTATATTTATAATGTACATGTGATGTACTCAGCAGGTTATTTTTCCCAACATATCCCCCTCAAGTCGTCGCAAGACGACTTTTACTCATTTGGGGTACGAGGGATAGGACTCCAGCACGGGACTACCATCATAACACCATTAGAAACAACAGAAAGAAGGCAAATGACCATAAAAACAAACAACCATGAGCATGGGACTAAAACAACTCGCTGGACCGGGTGTATGGGGAACCACGAGGGACAAACGCTACCCATGCTTCAGACATGGGTATGCCATACACACCCCACCTAGGGGGTGGCATCCACCCCGGCCTTACATCGCGAGCAGACAATACCAACAATACTGGCCGCAGATAATACACAAAAAAAGAGAAAAAAATAAATAAAAATAAAAATACAACAAGCATACAACAATACTAAAACAAATATCAAACGATACCAAAAAACAACAACCAACAACAAAGCTGGCCACACAACAAAACCAACACCAAACCATAATAATAACAACGAAATGCAACAATAAAACAAACTCCGAACAATAACAGTATCAGCAAAAAGCAACAATAAGACTAACAGTAAACAATAACAATAACAAAAATGCAACAATCACACAGACACTACACAATAACAATCACAGGAAAGAAATGCAACCATGAAACGTGTCCCTAAATAATAATAATAATATCAGAAAGATCTGAGGTACACAACGAATGGCAATCCCCCTCAACCCATCCCTAGATGACCACACACCAAGGATGTGAGGAAGAGTTAACTGGTCGTGTAACAACAAGCAATCCCACGCATGGGGTATTTAGGGTAGGCCCGGGGCACGGGAACAACTGAAACCACGGAATGGTCCTGAGCGTCATCACGGGCAGGTGGTCGCAAGGCGCCACCTGAGCATTACACCCTTTTATTCAACTGCGCTCAGGACCTCATCTGATAAACGGGCAATCAAGGCCCCTGGAATCTCGCCCGTGTGTATCCCCGAGCTCCATCTATTGGGACAGCGATATAAACAACAACATTTGCGTTCCCGGCGTCGGTTGCGTAGACGCGGGCATAGATATGGGAGCGGCTAAAAACAGTGAAGCGTACAGAAGCGAATACAGCCAGGGGCGCCCTCAAGCCTTAAGGGAACGGGCCGCAGCCCCTGGTACCGGAACGCAGATCCCTGGTCCGGGCGACGTGGGTGCATCAGGTGGGAGGGGGGTGGTGCCGTTGGCGGGGACGGGAATGGGGCAGCCCACCTGGAGAGGTTACTAGCACGTCACAGGCGGGGGGGGGGGGGGGGGGGGGGGGGTGGGGTTTGCTTGTAGTGGCTGGGATGGGGAAGGGAGGGGGGGGGGGGGGGTCAGGTGATCTTCATGTATTGGTGCGCTGCATTGCGTGGGGGCTCTTGGACAGTGGGGCAGGGGGTCTATTCTATGTTCTCCAGCCAGATCAGGTCGGGCCCCTCTGGTGGTCCCTCGTCCAAACTCTCGATCCCCAGGTAAGCTTGGATGGCACCTGCTGCACCTGTAGCGCCCATCGCTCATTGGGCTCTCCATCCATCCTGTGAAGGGGTCATTGATGCCGGAGCTCTCTGCCAAATCTAATCTGAGGGACTGTAACCCTGCCAGCACCCTGGCCACCGACCCATCCGGTGCTGTGTTATTGGGGATAAAAGTACAACATGTCGTCTTTATCATCCCACACACCCCTCCTTGCTCTGCCAATAGCATATCTATATATAGTCCCTTGACCTTATCCGTGGAAAAATTGACAAAACGTTGCTGATTATAGTATATATTATTTATCCAATCAACATTTTTGTTAATAGTGGACCACCAAAACAGGACTGATTCAAACCCTGCCGAAATCTGATTGCATCATCCTTGGGTAGTTGGTCGGCTCCGGGCGTATCTGCATCTGGCTCCTCCTCTGGCCCTGGAACGTTGTGTTGCTCTTGCTGGAATTACAAACTTATGTACAACAGTTAGATGTTCAAACATATTTTCCTTAATCCTATTTCTAATTACTCTAATGGAAGTCCCTTTTGGGACCCTTGAATGTTAAGTGAAGGCATGGGTCGACCCTTAAGCATTTCATGCGGGGTTAGATGCGTCGTTCTGTTAGTTTTCATGCGATAACTCATTAGTGTCAGTGGTAGTGCATCAATTCAATTTAGTGCCTGCACAAATGTTGTTAATTTTTGTCTTGAGCGTCCCATTCACTCTTTCCACCATACCTTGTGGTTGAGGATTGGGGCGTAATCTAATCTTTATTTGACATGCAAATGTTGAATCACTTGTTTGAGTGTTCTCTGAATAAACGTTTTGTCTGAGCTTATTCCTGACGGAAGTCCAAACCTTGCCTTGACTTCTCCAGTCAGAAACTTGATTACTGTAGTCGCACTTTGGTCTTTTGGGGACTGCTTCTACCCATCTGTTGAACACTGTTTGTTTTGTTTTATATTTCACACTCATTTAGCTGGATGTCAATCATTGTTTGCAAGTATGGTGAAGAAAAACCTTGTTTTCTAATTATTATTATTTTTTTTTTATTATTATTTTTTTATTTTTAATTCTCCTCAATACCTCCCCCCTTGCGCAATGGTCAAAACCATGCGCATTAAATGATGAGCAAATCTAAGAACGCCGTTGGTGCAACCAACGTCGAAACGTCTAACCTTAACCATCAGCAAACTAAAACCAATCTTTTGGGAAGGGAAATCGAAACCAGTATGTCCAAAACCAAAGCCCAATATGGGTGGGTTACCATCAGCCGCCTGAAACCACGCTGTTCCAAAGTCATGCACTAAACCGAAAAAACGTACATGCGTTAGTGGCCTTCTATACCACAAAGGTAAAATAAAATAAAATAAAACGCGACATGCCCCGTTCCAAGACCACCTCTGCTGCAAGAGCTGACATATCTGACTCCTGTTCCTCCTCCACCCTACACCCCACTAGCACTTCCCATGATTGTTGCAGCTCGTCACTTCATGATCAAGTGAGCCAGTGCCCACAGCTACTCTGCCAAGTAATCGTGACTGTGCCTGCCTTAGGTACAATCAAGATACAATCAATCCCCACCCATATGGTGGTATAGATCGCAAAGTGGAGGGATGGAGACAGAGTCTTCAGCCCCAACTGCCCTATGCAGCCAAGTGTGTGTGCGTAATGAATACACCTCAGGGAAACTATAAAACAAAAAGTCATTTATCAGAGTTAAAATTATTAAAGTGTTGCAGCAGCAGTAGTGGCATTTGAAAGGTAAACCCACTACTTCCGAATCCAAATTGACAACATAGCATGTAGGATCCCTTCCCAGCAGATGTAGCGCTAATCCACCTGTCATCCTTGACCAAAGAGATGTACCCCATATTGTAATAGGTGTTGTCCTACTTGTACAGTTTATCAATATTACGTTTTATTTTTTTTATTATTATTCTCATCTTATCATATCCATATTTATTCAATTATTCTTTCCTGTGTGAAAATAATATTAATCACTTAGTTAATAGCAACACCTTCTTTAGTCCAATTGCATTAGATTATCATCACTGTTGTCCTATTAAAGTATCAATGTTATTGTCCTTATAACCTCCTCATGAACTTCGATGTTCATCATCATGAATGATAACTGTTGTCCTAGGAAGACAAAAAACAAAACTAAAACTAAAACAAATTAGCCATAATGTGAATATCCACTGTGTCTCCCTGTGACTCTCTCCCTCCTTCAGGAGAACACGCTCTCTCTCTCCCTCCTCAGTACGGGGTGCTGTTTGGTGCAAGACAACAGATAAGGGTGGAATGTGGCTTCTCTCTCTCTCTGTGTGTCTCCCTCCCACGTTGGGTGCGGCCATAACGCCTTGAGAGCGCGCGTGCTCCGGCTGGGTGGGTGGGGAGAAACCAGTGGTAGTTCCTTTTCTCGGCCAGCAGAGGTGAAACCTTTATAGGTGAAACCTATGGACAGAGACTACAGAGAACTTCAAACATGGCAGACGGGGAACTACAAATTTATCAAAGCCTGAAAACTCAACAGAGCTCTACCTGCATTCCTTGGATATGTGGTATTTTATGGCGTATGGCCACCACACGCTTTCAGTTGAACACACTCTCTATTACCTTTCTCTGTACTGTGTGTTAGTGTGTCTCTCTGTACTGCCTTAATGGTGTAGGTCGACAAATGGGGGTGAAATGTGTTCTCTCTCTCTCTCACCCTTCCTCACTCCCCTTGGGGTCAAGCAGCAGCTAGGACCGTTAACAGATAAGCCTGGAATGCAACATCCTCAACTCCCCATCATGGAACAAGGTCTAATAACTATCTCTCACACACAAAAAGATCCTTCTGTCCCTTCATTCACAAATAACTTTTCACTTTATTATATATAACTTAATACTGCTACCCCTTTCCAAATTTCTATATACACAAAACTAGAAGCTGACCACCGAAATTGGTACAGGCCTCGTCAGGCCGAACAAAACACCCTCACAGGTTCTAACTTCCATACAATTCTAGGGAGGGGAACTACAACATGAGGTGGAGTAGAGGACTTCAAATATGGTGGACGGGGACCTCAAATGGGAGGACTACACATATGGAAAAGGGGATTACACTCTGGGCCTGAAAACCATACAGAGTCCCTTCTCGTGGTCCTGAAACAACCGTTCATTGTTAGAAAAACACGCACTCTATCGCTACCTCCAACTGTCTAGAGGGAAAATGGTCCCTCTCGATCATCCTCCGACTTTAGCTCTCCTTGTCTATCTCTCTCGCTCCTTCTCACACACACCTAAACAGACCTTCCTCACTCTGTCTCCTCTAAACGCACACACAGAGACATATCAACAGACTTCTCTCATTCTGTCTCCCGCAGACGCACACAGAAACATATCAACAGACCTTTCGTTCTGTCTCCCACAGACGCACACAGAAACATAACAACGGACTTTTCATTCTGTCTCTCGCAGACGCACACAGAAACATATCAACGGACCTCTCATTCTGTCTCCCACAGACGCACACAGAAACATAACAACAGACTTTTCATTCTGTCTCTCGCAGATGCACACAGAAACATATCAACGGACTTTTCATTCTGTCTCTCGCAGACGCACACAGAAACATATCAACAGACCTTTCATTCTGTCTCCCACAGACGCACACACAGAAACATATCAACGGACTTTTCATTCTGTGTCCCGCACCCACAATCATCAGACACGGCAAAATAGCGTTGAGCATAGCAAAGCAAGCAAGCGTTGCACACATAGCCGGGTTATCATTGATTGATTTATTTCTATATTTAACCGGCCCACAAACGCTCGTTCTCTTTCTTTCTCTCTCTCTGGGCCTCTTACACACACACACAGCCACTCCGTCACTCTCTCTCTGGGCCTCTTACACACACACACACACACACACACTGTCTCTCTGTGTGTCACTCGTGCCCCAGGCATACCGTTTCCTCTGCAAAGGGACTCTAACCCTGATAAAGGACTCTAAGCTTCTTACCACATAGAATTATTTAATACACATTCATTACTTGGCCATCGGTAGTCTTGTATCACTATGACCGATTCTTATAGGCCCTTCTCTTTCCCTCTGGGTTCCACCCGCGGCCCAGGCATCCCTCTGGGTTCCACTCTTGGCCCAGGCATCCATTACTCGGCCATCGGTAGTCTTGTATCACTATGACCGATTCTTATAGGCCCTATGGTCTCGAGGGTATTCTTTCACCATGCAACGAGCCGATATTCGATGTGTCACGCGTTCAGGGTCAATCGGGTTTATGGGGAAATACTGGGATGCAGTCCAATTCGTCCCCACGAGATATCCCGTAGCGAACCGCTCTCACAGTCTCACCTCCTAATGTGATTCCTATATAACTATGCAGAGTTTGGATTTTATCAACAGGTTCTGCCTACCTTTTGTTGGGCGCGCGCGAGGTGAGACTGCAGGAACCGGTCCGGTGCTCCGGGGTCTCGAGGTCGTGCCGCTCTCCGTCTCTCGTTTCCCAGTTGCGTTTCAATTCAGAAAAAAAATCACGTCGGTGGTCACCAAATTGTTGGGAAAAACGATCTGTCTAGTTACTGGACCAGATGAAATGAGACGGAGAGGTAATAAAGTCTGTCGGCACGAGGACCTTGGATTTATTAAGTAAAGTGGCAACGGTTATACAGAGTCATAAAGCGTGAGAGATCGAATATGTCTAAGTCCCTAATCAGCGCTGATGGTTCGTCCAGAGCTTCGCCTCCGTGGAAGGTCTGCTTCAGAAGAAAAAGGGGGGAGTCCTTGTGTGATACAGTTTTATGCTGTATCTTCCTCTCGATGAGGTGTGTGCGTTTAAGATGTGTATGGTTCTGTGTGTCTTTGCTTGACCTTGCTTCCCAGGCCCTAGTGTATGCATGTGTATCTTCTTGTGTTCTTCCTGACGGGGGAACCTCACAGAATCTCCTGTTTGTGGCCCTCCCGTTCTGAGGATGAAACGGTGCATTGTCTGAGTGTTTACCATTTGCTGGGAGGAGAAATGGGGCCTTGGTTCTGGCCTTCACCTGACTATGTTATCAAGTATGTGTTATGTGTTAAAAGCTGACTATATTGTAACGTGACTGCCATGTGTTGTGCTCCTCAAGCTAGGGTGGGAGTTAGCTATATTTATATGTGCTCAGCAGGTTATTTTGCCCAACAATAGCTAACTCCTACCCTAGCCTGATGAGCACATCACATGGACACATTACAATATAGTCAACTCTTGCTCTAACCCAACAACACAAACATGATAATATATCAGGTCAAGGCCAGAGCCAAGGCCCCATTTCCCAAGCAGGCAAATGGTAGACACTCAGACAATGCACCAGTCATCCTCAAGAACGGGAGAGCCACATAATTATCACACAGGAGACATTTTGAGAGCTCTTCCCGTTAGGAGGAACCAAGAGATACCTCTGCCCACACCAGGGGCCTGAGAGCCACATAAATTATCACACACGAGACATTTCAGGGGGGCACTCCCCGTTTTAATTTATCACACCGGAGACACGAGGAACTCTCCCCTTTACGAAGCTCTCTCAGGGCCTGGGAGCCAAAACACACAGAACCACACACACCTCAAACGCACACACCTCATCGAGAGGAGGATACAGCATAAAACTGTATCACACAGGGACTCTGGATCTTCTTCTGAAGCAGACCTTCCACTGGGGCGAAGCACTGGACGAACCATCAGCGCTGATTAGGGACTTAGACATATTCGATTTCTCACGCTTTATGACTCTGTATAACCGTTGCCACTTTACTTAATAAATCCAAGGTCCTCGTGCCGACAGACTTTATTACCTCTCCGTCTCATTTCATCTGGTCCAGTAACTAGACAGACCGTTTTTCCCCTCACGGTGTTACCTTCCATGACAAGGAACAAGATAATCATCACTAAGAATGGCTCAATTCAGAACTCTGACTCACTCACAGGTTGCGTGGAGATTCACCCTTGCCCTCTCACGCCTCCTCTGACCACTCCTGCTGTTGTTGCCCTTGTCCCAGTGGGGAAAGGTCCGAGTCGCCAAACCCCGACTTTTCCTTATCTTTTCTCTTCCCCTATGCTCAGTGCTTCCTACCACCAGCCCTGCATACACCCCCCTACGAACCGCAAAGCCACTATGTGGTCCCTGTCTATTAGAAAACACATGATTTTCATGGGCGATTCCAACTTGGCCCGCATCCCAAAAAGAAAAATGGACGACATCCAGATAGATAGCTTTCCAGGAGCCACATTAAGACATCTAACAGCCATCTTGCAGAAACACACATCTCCCAGATTGGACACTAAGCTCATCTTATTGTCTATTGGCATAAACAACTGCCTTAGACAACAGACAGCTATCACAATAATTAAGGAAACCCAACGTTTAATTAGGACGGCCAGAGAAACATTCCCCCAGGCTTGCATTGCAATTCCCCTCATAACGGTATCTATCAGGCTATCCGCCACCCAACTCCGTTGTGTCAAGTCTTTTAATGACTTTGTGAGGGAGAATATCGAGGACGTTGACTCACGTGCTGGTTATCTCAACACACTGTCGACGCTTAAGGTACGAACACACCAAACGCGTAACCCGCGTAAGATTTACGTGCGTAACGCAGCTAAAATGTTGCTTGACCATTTTGTGTCAAAAATGGTCCTACGTACGCAGCTACGCGCCTGTGGCTGCGCTTGATTTAGGAGTCCGAGGAAGGAAACCCAAACACCGCCGTGTTTGGGTGCATGATAGAGCTTGGATCGGGTTAGATTAAATAATCTCAGATATAAATAACAATAATCGGGTTAAATAACTTCACATGGTGTGTCTGGTGTGTTTCCAGCACTCGTAGTGTTGATCAGCAGAGATATAGTCCGCCAAGACGTTGAGGTTGCATAGCAACCAGAGACACTGTCCATGCAAGTGAACGGAGCGTTCCCTCTTCGTCATAACTATCAAACCAAACATCCTTCACATTCACCGAGCGAACATTATGAAAGTAAAATGCACATTTCTCGCTAAAAATGTTTACATAAACGCATTTAATGGCGTAACTATGTTACTATTTCAGGAGATCCTCGAACGAGGCCTCACCTTCATCACGACACCGTCACTCCCAGACCGTGACCTATTGAGATGAGATCTACATACTTACCACAGGCGGTTAAAAATTCTCGATTATTTTAAATATAACACTGATTATTTTTACTTACCTTTTATTACGCCGTCTATCTGGGAATCAGCCTTGAAGTCCGTCTCAAAGCCTATACGCCAGCTCATTGATCAGGACCTCCGCTCCTTCCGTGACCTCCGACCTCGACGTCCTGTAGGGGAGGCCAATATTACTGTCCATCAACAACAGGCCCTCAACAAACTAAAATCTCACGATGAGATTATTATTAAACCGGCGGATAAGGGAGGGCAAATTGTAATACAGGACCGTACTAATTACATTCTGGAGGCGACACGTCAACTTAATAAACCGGTCTACTATCGCCCTCTCACGGATCCTATGTACCTTGAGACTCAGACAATGGTTAGGCTTTTAATTGACCAGATGAGGAAAAACCATCTCATCAGCGCAAAACAGGCACACTACCTATACGGCCCGGATCTCCCTCGGGCGAGATTATTTTACCTTCTCCCCAAAATACATAAACCCCCAGAGAATTGGACTGTTCCATTCGTGGTTCCTCCAGGACGCCCCATAGTTAGCGACTGTGGCTCCGAATCAGGGGCCTGCCCGTAATTCCGACGCCTCATTGTTCCGACGTCTCAATGTTCCGAAATATTTCCCATTAGATCGACATGCCACTATTCCGACGGTTCAATGTTCCGAAAACGAAACCCATTGGTCCGAAGGGCCGTTAGGCCGACTTTTAAAAAAGGAGGCGCATAAGGCCAACGATTCAATATGCCGAATAGGAAAAAGAGTTTTATACCTCGCTCGCTCCCTCTCTGTGTGTGTGTGTGTGTGTGTGTGTGTGTGTGTGTGTGTGTGTGTGTGTGTGTGTGTGTGTGTGTGTGTGTGTGTGTGTGTGTGTGTGTGTGTGTGTGTGTGTTGAGAATTAGACCTCCGCTCTCTGTCCATGGTGCTGCAACACCGTGTCGAAATGAAGTGAAGCGTTGTCTTTTTGCCCTCCAAAATTCATCGTGAACGTGATATGTAGGCCTAGGTTGTATTTTGGAGACAGAGAGAGAGTGAGATTGAGAGAGAGAGGGAGAGGGAGCGAGCGAGGTATAAAACTATTTTTCCTATTCGGCATATTGAACCGTCGGCCTAATGCGCCTCCTTTTCGAAAAGTCGGACTAACGGACCTTCGGACCAATGGGTTTCGTTTTCGGAACATTGAACCGTCGGAATAGTGGCATGTCGATCTAATGGGAAATATTTCGGAAAATTGAGACGTCGGAACAATGAGGCGTCGGAATTACGGCATGGCACCCAGAATCATACCACCTGGCGGAGTTCATAGACTTTTACATTAACCCCCTATCCCACACTCACCCGAGCTACCTTAAGGACACATACACCTTTGTCAACAAGTTGAAGAATCTCAGCGTCCCTGATAACACGTTTATCTTTTCAATCGACGATTTCTCCTTGTACACGAACATCGACACTGTCCTGGGCCTCGAGGCTGTGAAGAAAGCATTGTCTTCGTCACCGGATTCATCTCGTCCCGACACATTTATTTTAAAGTTTTTAGAAATTAACCTTACCCGCAACAACTTTTTATTTGATAAATCCTTCTTTCTACAAATATGCGGCTGCGCAATGGGGAGGAAATATTCACCGGCCTACGCGGACATCTATCTGGCAGACTGGGAGGAATCTGCATTCCTTAAATGCCCGTCACGCCCCCTAGTCTATTTCCGTTACTTAGATGATATCTTTGGCCTCTGGGACGAATCAGAAACGGAATTTAACCATTTTATACATATCCTTAACTCACACCAACCCCGTATCAAACTTAAACACACTCTCCATCTCCAGCAGGTCCCCTTCCTAGAAACAGTAGTTTTCTTCACAGACACGAAGGATGGACACAAAACATTAGCCACCAAGGTTTATTTTAAGACACGGACAGGCATTCCTTATTATTTAACACCAGCTACCATCCCCGGCATACTTTCAGCTCCATCATCAAGTCCCAACTAATCCGTTTTCCACCTCATCTGCTCTCTACCCCATCACGTAGAGGAGGCCACCAGGACCCTTTTCAAGGCCCTTAGACCCCGCGGCTATTCCAAACGTTTTCTTCAGACTATTAAAGGGGAAGTGACCGCCCTCTTCCAGCCAGGCCGGCCCGTTCTCCCTGGAAAAAAAAGAACACAGAACAAAAGTTAATTCCATTAATTACTACATTTTCGCGACAAGCAAGCTATAAATCAACATTTTAATTCTGCCATACCTCAAACCGCCCCACTCGCTTCTTTTAAAATATTAATGTCCTACCACCGTAATAAAAACCTGCAGGACATTTTAGTCCATACGACTCCCACTCTCCCTTACCCCACTCTTCTCACCCTCTCTAACTCTAAACCCTTCAACGTCCTATCACCCCTCTGCCCTCTGGGTTTGAGATGTGAATAGGATATCAGAGATGCCCAGAAAGGCAGGGGAGAATGTAGGGACAGACATCCCACACCTCCTTACCTCTGACTCCCCACCCTTTCCCCCCACCACTCTTCTCACTCTCTCTAAACCTAAACCCTTCAACATTTAAAATTTAAAAAGTTTGTTTTTAATCCTAAACCTAACCTTTAGCTTTATTCCCTAAACCCACCCCTAAAACCATTTTGTATTTATTTAGAATGATATTGTTACGGATTTTAAGCACATAAACTGCCCCCACATAGCCACTAGGAAGCAGGATCTAACACACAAATTGCATAACCCTCACTGTCGCGTCAGACTAGGTCTGCAGCGTTTTGGTTTGAATTCACAGGAAAAATGCAGGTGTGTGTGTGTGTGTTTGTGGGTGTCGCGTCAGACTAGGTCTGCAGCGGTTTGTTTAAATCCACAGGGAAAATGCACGGGAAAAATTAAATAGAAAAAATAGGTGGTGTGTTAGCCGCGGTAAATGAGAGTTTATTAAGATTAAGAGAAGCGCGAGTCAACTAATGAGTGTCAGCTGTCCGCGGTTCTACTGATTTGGTTGTGCTGCATTCAGCTCACAGGTGCTTATTTATCTGGTTGGCGTTTAGTTGGTGAGACACACTGGTGAGAGTAACACGGAAATTAAACTGTGCTTGCTCTCAGTTTGGAAAAAGTGCTGTGCAGGAACGTAACGCTGAAAATTGGAGAGGCTGCCGGTAAGCGCTTGACTCGTTTGGTTGAATTTGTGGCGTATACGGTCGGCATGTTTGGAGCTTGGCGTTTGCACTGATTGTCACCATTGTAGTGTTTAATGTTGGTTAAAAACGGGACGAAAGCTTAATGGCCTGGGCGCATTGCATCTGAGACTTTGCAGTCTATTAATTGTGGTCCCAGTGAAATAGCTGTAACTCTTTTAACCACGCATCTCCAGTTGCGCACGGGCGCTTCATATTTCATAGTGGGGTTGCTCATGTTCAATCTAATGTATACTCACTTTGCACAGGATTATAACATATTTGCACATTTCATCCATGTATTTGCATTTTGCACATTTATTGCATTTTGCACATTTTCAAGTGACAACTAACTACTGCTCTGTGTATCTTCATGTCTGTTTATCTAGGTTTTTTACCTAAGGGCTAAGGACTAAGGGCTAACCGTTGCAAACCTTTGGACTTGTGCTCTATATTCTAAATAAAAAGAAAAAAAAGAGGAAAGACCAAAAACGGAAACAACTGTTGTCTGTCCAGTCCTTGAGTGAAACCCAGTGCCTTCAGAACTCCTTCAGTGTAACATCCTTTTCGAGTTGGGGAAAAACACAGTGCTTAAAACCAACCAAACAAAACTGAAAAACTCACCAAAAAACCAAAACAAAACCGTACAACTTGACACTCACATAGCCACTAGGAAGCGGGATCAAACACCATTAAACAGGCGAGGAGGGAGGAACCATTACGTCACGTTGGCCACGCCCACTTGACCCTATAAATGTCGACAGAGAGATTGGAGGGCAGAACACATAGCCAGACCCGCAGAGAGCCTGCATCTCGAAGTAGCTCTACTATATTTCTCTCACACACGTTAGATACTATTCCCCCTCCCTTCGACTTCATAGTTATCATACCAAAATGACCAACGAAGGCGAAGGATAATCTGGGGCAAGTTTTTCTTGCTTTATTTAAAACTAAACCACTATAAATTACCTGATGCTATGCTAGTATGAGGTGCAGGTTATTTTGTAATTGTTTTTAACATTTCCTGGGGTTATGCAGTGTAGGAACTATTTTCTTTAGACTTTATCCCTACCACTCTAATCTACTAACTCCTACCTTAACCCTTAGCCGTATTCCCTAACCTTAACCCGAGTGGCTATCCCTACCACTTATCTAAATCCTTACCTTAACCTTTAGCATTATTCCCTAACCTTAACCCGAGTGGCTATCCCTAGTGATGGGCAAAATGAAGCTTTTAGAAGCATTGAACCAGTTGAGCCAATGTTTCGAAATGGCTGTTCATTACTCGAAGCTTCAGTGACAGCGACCTCTGCCTGGCGAAGTTCGAGGCTGCAGTGGATTCAAACGTATTCCCTGCTTTGAAAACTATTGACGCACAAACACACAAACCCAAATACTTAATATGCATGATCTCCACGAATAAGATTGATCTAAATACAGATGTCTAAATTGTTCTTAAAGGGATATACCTAGCCTTCGGTCCAGATAGGCTAACTGATGTAGGCTAGGATATAATTGAAACGGCATATAAAAACTTTCCCCCCGTGAATGGGATTCGAACCCAGGTCCTCCACTCCACAGTCAGTGTGTTATCCCCTAGCCTACTCTAATCGATACCTTACGTTGTTCTATTGCATAACTTAGTATGCACAACTCACGTAAACGATTGTAGCATCGATTGTGTTTTTTTTTTTCATTAAATAATTAGGCGATGACCAGCTGGCTTCGGGCAAGGTTGGTTGGGTGTACTTGAGTAACTCTAGGGGGTGATTATATGGGATGGGGTTAGACACTCAAAGATTTGTATTGAGGTAGGCTGCCTTATGGATTGAGTCGGTTTCTTTTTTTTTTGCTCAAAGCTTCTCCACCGAGCCGCGGACCAGTCGAGTGATTCATTCAGGCAACGAACCAGTTGCTGCTTTCGGACGTCACATGTCACGTGACTTTTTTTACTCTGAAGCAAGCTTCGAAGCAGTGCTTCTTGGGAGTTGGTAGATCAGGGTTTGAAGCACGTACCGAAGCTTCAAGCGTCAAACTGCCATCACTAGCTATCCCCACCACTTATCTAAATCCTATCCTTAACCTTTAGCCTTATTCCCTAACCTTAACCCGAGTGGCTATCCCTACCACTTATCGAAATCCTAACCTTACCTTTAGCCTTATTCCCTAACCTTAACCCGAGTGGCTATCCTACCACTATCTAAATCCTAACCTTAACCTTTAGCCTTATTCCCTAACCTTAACCCGAGTGGCTATCCAGACCCCTAACCTTAATCTTTAGCCTTATGAGGCACCAAATGAGGAGCACTAACGAGAAAGTCTTTCCATCTCTAACAACCAAACGAACAACGAGAAATCTATCCTATCTTAAAACTAACCGAGGAGCACGAACGAAAAATCTATGCCCAAAGCTTCTTTGAGTCTTATGCTCCCCAACCTAACCCTAACACGAATAATAAATATATAGAACTGAACTGAACTACTGAACGGTTATGCCGCTTTTCCACGCATGGTACCAGCTCGACACAAGACTCGACTCAGCTCGGCATTTTTTGCGTTTCTCTCGGTGAAAAACATGGTATCTGGTACCTGAAGTGGCTTGCTTTTTTAGTACCGCCTCGCTCTAGGTTCCAAGCGAGCTGAGCGATGCTAAAAGGTGCACGTCGCCTGGAAACTACCTGTACAATCAATATCCTATATTGCAGAATGGGGCCCGCACCTTCGCCAACTCTCACTCAGCACAGGGACACCAGAGGGTGTGTATGAGCCCTTTACTCTACTCCTTGTACACACATGACTGTGCCCCATCTCACACTACCAATCACCATAGTGAAATTCGCAGATGACACAACTGTGGTGGGTCTGAGTCACCAAAGGTGATGAGGCAATTACAGAGAGGAGGTTCAAAAGGCTGACAGAGTGGTGCTCAGAGAACAACCTGAGCCTCAACATCAAAAAAACCAAAATACTGATCATTGATTACAGGAAGAAGGCAGGACACACACACACAAACCACGACACATCAACGGGAGAGGGTGTCCAGCTTCAATTCTTGGGCATACACATCCCAGAGAACCTATCATGGCATAAACACAACAGCAATAGGTAAGAAAGCACAGCAGCGGCTATACTTTCCCGCACACTCAGGAAAGTCAATCTCTCACAACAGCACCTAAGGTCCTTCTAATCGCTGCGCCATCGAGAGTGTGCTCACCTATGGAATCCTGCCCTGGGTACGGTAGGCAGTTCTGCTGCAGACAGGGAAGTCACTGCAGAGGATTATTAAAACCGCCCAAAACATCATCAACCACAGCTAACCTACCATGGACACCATCTTCAACTCCCGATGCTTGCAGAAGACACACAACATTATGAAAGACTCATACCCACCCTGCCAACTATCTGTTTGAACTGCTGCCCTCAGGGAAACGTTACAGGTCCATCAGAACACGCACCACAAGATTCATAAACAGTTTCTATCCCAAAGCAGTCACCATACTTAACTCTGACTTGAAAATAAATCCAATAGTTCCGACAGTATTAATCCGTGACGTCCACATGTAATGCAATGCTCAGCACTTAACATATTTGTACCACTATTTTAAGGCATACTATATATTTTTACTATTTTTTAGGCATACAATGGCACTAAGTTAACGGTATAATGTGTGACGACATGAATGTAGTGAGTGAACGAAATGTTGAACGTATTTTCTTTATTTATTTATTATATATTATGTTACCTTTTTAAATGAGACCAGTACGTGAGTGCACTGAATTTCGTTGTACTGTCCAATGACAAATAAATGTATCCTATCCTATCCTATACTGAGTAAATCTTTCAAGGTGGAGAGTCTGTACTGTCATGCAGTTTTCTTCGGTTGGAACAAATCATAAGTGTTATTTGACCTTGATATAACTACTGTAGCCGTAATACTTAGGCTGAATCACTAACAAAGTGTAAATCATTTAAAACATATTTCAGCAGACACTTGTTAACTCTCTGGCCACTTCTACTCATGTAAACTTCAACCTCCAAAACAATCTTTGTTCCTTCTTTTATTTGGATATTTCTGTTTAAAAAAAAAAGGGTATGGCACCTTCTTGTTAAAATAATGAAGTTCAGAGTTGTTTTATTTTTTCAGGCCAGAGAGTTAACAAGTGCTAGAAAGTTGCTCCAAAGTTTCTGGAGGTCGGTGAAAGACGCACAGCAGCAGTCCCCGTGCTACCCCAAAGAAAGCCAAGAAGCCGCTCTTTTGAATCAGTGTTATTCGTTCCATTCCTCAGAGTAGACCACAGGATTCAGCCTCGTTTTGTTTTTACTTTTAATTCATTCCTCGGGAGAACTTTCCAGTCAGACTGCATACTGTGTTCCCGCTAGACATAGGTTACAATTGTTCTCAAGCCCTGTTACCCAGAGAAGTTGTGTCAGGCAGAGATGAGGAAATGTGCTGTTCATCGCCTAAAGTGTGAGTAAGAGATTTGAGAAAGACAAACAGTACCACAGCAAGGATGCGAAGTTCATTCCTTAAGTCTTTCATTATGTTGACCAACTGTACAAAAGAAAATTTATAAGAATCTATTTGACAACTCAAAAAATATAACTCATGTGTTATGGTTTGCAAGTGTCAAGAACATTTAAAGTACTATGACGATTTCTGTGAAGCCATTGCAGTCAGCGGCGAAGGCTGATTTCTGTGAAGCCTGCTGCCCCTAAAGCAAGAAGGCTTCGGAAGGCTACGGGGATCTGTCAATCATTGGATGAATATTAGTATTACACTTATGGCTATTCATTCTCCACGGGATTCCCGTTGTAACCTTATTTGTTTGGGTTATTGAAAGGGCTTTATGAACGGTTATATTTTGAGCAATTCTATTAACTTATTATATTTTGAGCAATTCTATTAACTCAAATAAGTTACCTGACGAACAAACCCCTACCCAGAATGCGGATGGCAGTGAGTACCCTCCACAGGAATGGCATAATCCACTGAGATCTTAAACCCGAGAATAATCTATTGGCTTCTCAAGGCAAAGACCTGTCCTCATTAAGGTCACAGATTTCAAACCAGGTCCAAGGGATTCGGAGGGGAGAACAGCTCAACGAGACCACGGGGCATGCACAACTGTAAACAACTGACTCCGTATTGTCTTGAGGGGAGAATCGACCAACGTGGATACATCATTAATCAAAATCTGGATTTAGCAAAACAAAATGAACACTTTGACTGCAGGCAAACACAACGCAGATTCAGCCGGTCACACTTGGATCAATAAATGCCCGTAAAACAAAGAAAGCCTTGTGTCCGTTGTGGCAACCCGGCCCAGGCCAATTAAGGATATTGAGAGCACCTGAAGAACAAGTGGAGAAGCAGGGCTTACGTCTTATCATCTTCCTCATCACAGAGCCGAGGAAGATGTACTTTGTTGCTTGCTTCTCTGAGAACATCTTCAATCAGTGTATCTGTGCCACTTTAATTGCCATCTAAGGCTAAATACTGGCACGAGACCGATAGTCGACAAGTACCGTAAGGGAAAGTTGAAAAGAACTTTGAAGAGAGTTCAACAGGGCGTGAAACCGTTAAGAGGAAGGGTTTGGGGGTGAAGGTGGCTTCGGCCTCTGGCTTTACAGCACTCTCTGTAAAGCCAGAGAGTACACAAGCGTTTCTCTGGCTATGATGTGGAGAGGACCCGCATCAAGGTCGCCATCAGAAGATGCCGGAAAAGGGAACCCTGGTCCACACCAAGGGCATCGGAGCATCTGGGTCCCTTCAAGATCGCGATTAGGTCCCACACGATACACCTGAAGCTCATACAGCAACGGAAAAATCCACCAATAGTGCAAGAATATCATCATATTCTTGCACTACGTGTGTGTGTGTTTTCAGGCCTGTCCTTTGTGGCTCCAGCCTTCATGAGGAGAGAGAAGTCCGGCCTGTTATTACTGATGTACACCGTCCTTTACTTGAATTTTTGTGTACTCTTTCTATATATCAATATGTGATCTGGTCACCCAGAGAACAAAGATCACGGCCGACCATCGCAATACGAGGGTTAGGGTTCGTATTGCGAACCCTGGCTTTCATTTTACACAACGTCAAGATAGAGATGTATTTTTTTATTATTTTTAATGGCACCTTTTGTTTTTATTTGTTCTGTTTTCTTTCTCTTCATTCTGTTTGTGTTTTTTTAGTATGTCAGACTAATGTGTACATAATGTATAAGTCCTCATAGTGATGCATCTATTGTAAATACCATCTGATCTCTTCGGATAACGTGGCGAGTGCTTATGAAAAATGTGCGTGTGCGTGTCTAGACTCTTTTAGCGTAGAAACTCCAGACTTGTGATCATTTGAATGTCCAGAAGTGATATCAACCCCCTTACTTGGTGTACTTATATTATTGCAGGTTGCTATTATTGGTCCAAAACTCTTAACCACTAATCTGAGATTAACCTGATCAAGCCTGTTTAGGTGATTTCAGATTGGTCGGCTTGGTTTTTGTGTGGAAGGGAAAAGAATAAATAAAAACCTTTTTAGGGGAAGGCTGCTGCCCCTAAAGCCAAGAAGGCTGCTGTCAAGAAGCCTGCCGCCACCGTCAAGAAGGCTACCCCAAAGAAAGCCAAGAAGAAGAACAACAGTGTGTTTTCAGGCCTGTCCTTTGTGGCTCCAGCCTTCATGAGGAGAGAGAAGTCCAGCCAGGTGAGAGTCTGCTCACCTGAAGAGACAGACTCTGAGGAGGAGCACATCGATATACATGTGATCAATAGCTTTATTCTCATGTTCCATGCTTTGTTAAGGAAGCCTTTTCCTGTTGGATTATGTTTCCCATCTTCTCTCAGAGCTCTGAATATCTATATGACTGCAAAACATCTTTGCAGCCAATTCCAAAAGATCATGACTGAAAAAAAAATCTGGATTTAGCAAAACAAAATGAACACTTTGACTGCAGGCAAACACAACGCACAATTCAGCCGGTCACACTTGGATCTATAAATGCCCGTAAAACAAAGAAAGCCTTGTGTCCGTTGTGGCATCCCGCCACGGAAGCCTCGGCCTGGACAGGCCCGGGGTACCGTAAAGGACTGGGTATACCACCCCCACCCACCAGCCGGCGATGGAGAGCAGCCCATTCGCTCCCCAATCAGGGTGAATTGGGGACACCTGGCCGAAAGCGGAGGAGCCATCTTAAGAGGAGGACCAGCACAGCACAGCACGGGTCCGGAGCAGGAAGGAAGGGCTCGTGGCAGCGAGAGAGCCTAGAGGCCCACGGAGGCCCTAGAGACCGCGACTCCTTCATAGTTTGATTGTTTCACGTTGATTGTTAAATAAATGCCTGCCAGGACGTCGAGATCAAGGCCCTCCAATGCCTGGCTAAAAACCCTACGCCAAGCGAGTTTAACCCAGTAACCCAGAGAACGAAGATCACGGCCGACCATCGAAATATGGACACCAACAAGGGTCTCTATTCTCAGTCTCAGTCTGTAAATAAGATTTCATTTCTGTCCCTGGTTTAGGAGAGGAAACGGAACAAAAATGTTTCAGTCTGCTCACCTAGGTACTTCCTGTCACATAATGTGAAAATACGATTTCTGCTTACCTTTATAAGTGTGTGTGTGTCTGTGTAAGCAGGAATATGTACCTGTTTATGTGTGTGGTTGTTTGTTTGCTAGTAAACATGTTTGAGGGTAACTGCATTCTTGAGCTTCTGTAAAGCTTTAAAAAACAACTTGACGATGACTGGTTTAATCTTCAACTCTCGACCGATGCCGTAGTGGGACATCATTCGTGTCATTTATTTTAGTTTTGTAGAAATGTATTGTTTTTCTCACTTGGTACCTGTATTCTTGATTTTGTTTTGAAGATATTGTGGTCTGTTTTTATAAGCTGTATCTGGTCCTTGAAGAGGACCAGATACAGCCCTGACCAGATTGAAGAGACAGACTCTGAGGAGGAGCAGCTCTGGACCTCTGGATTGACCGGACCAGTGCATCGCCGAGAACAGCTCAACGCGAGCGAAGAGGGAAAAGCCCTGACCAGATTGAAGAGACAGACTCTGAGGAGGAGCAGCTCTGGACCTCTGGATTGGCCGGACCAGTGGGACAATTCAAATAAAAGCAAAAAGAGCAGTACAACAGAGACACAGAAATGTCTGTGTCTCTGCAACATTACATTTTGTTTTGATATTTTTAAATCACTGAACTGTTGTCTTATTTTCCCTTCTCCCTTCTTTACAAACTGAAAAGAATAACCATTTCTGAGTCCCGAGTCCCGAACCTTCCCCGTACGGCAATAGATTATCATCATGTCCAATGCCAATTTTAGGGAAATCAAAAGATGAATATCCTGACCAATATATAGAGCACCTGAAGAACAAGTGGAGAAGCAGGGCTTATCTTCTTATCATCTTCCTCGTCACAGAGCCGAGGAAAATGTACTTTGTTGCTTGCTTATCTTCAATCAGTGTATCTGTGCCACTTTAATTGCCATCTAAGGCTATAGAGCAACGGAAAGATCCACCAATAGTGCAAGAATATCATCATATTCTTGCACTAAGTGTGTGTGTTTTCAGGCCTGTCCTTTGTGGCTCCAGCCTTCATGAGGAGAGAGAAGTCCGGCCAGGTGAGAGTCTGCTCATCTGAAGAGACAGACTCTTGAGGAGGAGCAGCTCTGGACCTCTGGATTGACCGGTACAAAGACAGATTTCTGTGAAGCCAGCGGCGAAGGCTGCTGCCCCTAAAGCCAAGAAGGCTGCTGTCAAGAAGCCTACGGGGATCTGTCAATCATTGGATGAATATTAGTATTACACTTATGGCTATTCATTTCTCCACGGGATTCCCGTTGTAACCTTATTTGTTTTGGGTTATTGAAAGGGCTTTATGAACGGTTATATTTTGAGCAATTCTATTAACTTATTATATTTTGAGCAATTCTATTAACTCAAATAAGTTAATAATTCTATTAACTTATTTGACCTTTCAGAGGACAGAGGACTTCTACCAGACAGAGGACACGTATTACATTGTCCTGGAGCTGATGGAGGGGGGAGAGCTGTTTAACAGGGTGAAGGCGGGACAAGGCCTGGATGTGGCTAAACAAACCCTTCTACCAGATGCTGATGGCAGTGGAGTACCTCCACTGGAATGGCATCATCCACAGAGATCTGAAACCCGAGAATAATCTATTGGCTTCTCAGGCAAAGACCTGTCTCATTAAGGTCACAGATTTCAACCAGTCCAAGATTCTGGAGGGGGAGAACAGCTCAACGCGACCACGGGGCATGCACCTTACCAATAGACGAGTCCAACACGATACACCTGAAGCTCATTTTAAACCCTTGCACATGTTTCAAATGTAATCTGGTCACCCAGAGAACGAAGATCACGGCCGACCAGCGCAATACGACCACGGGTGCGACCACCAGCAGTGGAGGGTCAAAGGGCCTGTCTCATTAAGACAGGTGTGTGTGTTTTCAGGCCTGTCCTTTGTGGCTCCAGCCTTCATGAGGAGAGAGAAGTCCGGCCTGTTATTATCGATGAGAACAGCTCAACGCGACCAAGCGTTTCCCGGGCTATGATGTGGAGAGGACCCGCGCCGAGAACAGCTCAATGGGCTCCTGCACTCCTTGCAAGAAACGGGAAAGCAAAGCCAGCATGAACAAGACCTCCAAGTTACTGTCCACCAGCCAGCAGCAGCAGGAGCAGGGGAGGAGGAGCCAGCAGGAGCAGGAAAGGGGGAGGAATCGGATGAGGGCTCCTGCTGTGCCAGGCAGACAAAGAGGTCCCTCCTGCCAATCTCTGAGTCAAAGTTCTGCAAACAAAGAAAAAGAGGGGCATTTACAAACAAGAATGTGTTTGCATCGAATGTGTGTAACGGAAGCAAAATGCACCAAATTAACCAATTCCTTATCATGTGTTTTTGATACTCACGTATGTGGCCACGGCTGAACGGATGTCCGTCAAGCTTGGGGACCCGGGGAGGCCCATCTCCCCCCAAGCTTGGAGGAGGGACGACAACACCTATGAGGCCGATGTGCGTAAAACAAACATTATTAACAACTCTCAGAGTGACACAAGCTATACTCATCCTAGTTCTGGAAACATTGGACCCGAAGCTTGTATGTGTTTTAATTATGTTTGTATTATAATTGATAATGCCTCATTTGCATTCCTTCTTAAATGTTTTATATTGTTTTATATATGCGTGCGTGTGTGTGTGTGTGTGTGTGGACATATATGTGGACATATACGTGTGCGTGTGTGCTATGCACATGTTTGGTGTGTGTGTATGTGTGTGTGTGGCCGCCGATGATGACACAGCCGCACGGCGTCTTATCAAACAAAGGATTAAACCTGAGATCTACACCACTATTGATGGCAAAACTATCATGGAAGATGAACTGTTAAGTTTCCTTGCTGTCAAACTGAAGACTGTGCCTCAGGATGACATTATCCTGATGGCTGTAAATCACTTTGGATCAGAGTGGATTGAAAGCTCCAGAAGGCCCTGTTTGAAACTGTGTATATTTGAACCCAAAGTATTTCAGTGTTACTTGCTCTATGCTTTTCCGGGTTAATGAAGCATGGCATACTCCCAGGATCCATGTTATCTGTCTTGTTGATACCTGTAGTTCAAAATAAGACTAGTATTGATAACTATAGGCCTATTGCACTTGCAAGTATACTGTCCAAGGTACTAGAAGGGATCCTTATGGATAGGCTTGCAGATTATGTTATCAACAGATAACCAGTTTGGCTTTAAGAGTAAGCATGGAACTGATCTGTGTATTTATGCACTTAAAGAAATTGTCCATAGGTACAGATCACGAATAGCACAGTCTTCATGTGTTTCCTGGATGCTTCAAAAGCCTTTGACCGTATCAATCATGGGAAACTGTTTGCTAAACTACTTGAGCGAGGGGTCCCCTCTTATATAATTAGGATACTGCAGTTCTGGTACTCTCACCAAACTATGCAAGTTAGGTGGGGGATGAGTGTGTGTGTATTCATATGCGTAGATATATATGTGTATGTATATGTGTTTATATATGTAGTGTGCTGTCTATGTGGACCTTCCTGTGTCTTGAATAAAGTTATAATAATAATATGCTATGCACATGTGCGTGTGTGTGGTCCTGACCTGAGGACCGCCGGATGTGCAGCACGTAGCCGATGATGTCCTGTGTGTTGTGCTCCGGCTCCTTCCAGGACACCTGGATGGCGCCGGGCGACAACGCCTGGGCCCGCACCATTGTGGGGGCCCCGGGGAGCCCGTCGGCCCACAGCACGGTGAGGCGGGCGCTGGCCTGCGCGGGGCCGGCGCTGTTCTCGGCGATGCAGTGGTAGATGGCGTCATCGTCCTGGCTGATGCCGTAGATGGTCAGCGTGCTGCGGGAGAGAGAGAAATCAATAAAAACCCTTTTTGTTGTTATATCTTTGGTCAAATGATTAGGCAGTATAAGCGGGCTAATGTATCTTCAAGGCTTTGAAAGGGATAATGTTCACTGCACATTACTCCTTGCAGAAATGTCTTGCAAATGTCTTTGTACCGGTCAATCCGGAGGTCCAGAGCTGCTCCTCCTCAAGAGTCTGTCTCTTCAGGTGGACTTCTCTCTCCTCATGAAGGCTTGAGCCACAAAGGACAGGCCTGACAACACACACACACACACACACACACACACACACACACACCTGTCTCTGGACGTGGAGGAGCTGACGGGCGAGGTCACGACAGAGCCTCTGTCCGGAGGGACCGTGAAGAGGCGTAACTACTTCAGGTCCACCTTTTCTGAGGGACAGCCTGTGTGGGGGGTTGGGCACACACACACACACACACACACACAGTCTTGTATATATCACCTTGTTAGGACTCTCTGTAGGGCCATCACTTTTGAGGACTATGCCTTCCAGGCAACATAGAGATATATAAATGATACCATTGCGGTCAGAAAAAAATCAGTATAAATGTGTGCACTTGAAATTAAGTATACACTCAAGAAAAAATACAATAAAGCTTTTTTGCCAGCTTCTTAGGACCACAGTGCCCGCCCCAATGCCCGCCCACAAGGCGGGACCAGTGTGTGTGAGCTTTTTTGCCAGCTTCTTAGGACCACAGTGCCCGCCCCACTGCCCGCCCACAAGGCGGGACCAGTGTGTGTGTGTGTGTGTGAGCGTATGTAACACCTATGTTAGGACCTGTAAGACCTAGTTAGGACCTACTTCTGTCAACCTGTTTCTGTCCGGTTTGAAAACTTAATTACTGATCGAGAATACCAGCAATGTCTAAGGATGCCAGCATGGCCTAGTGGAGATGGTTGGAGAGGATGGTGTTAAGACTGTCATCCATTCTGAATGAGCTGCACCCAACGGAAGACAATCTAAGCAGCTGCTTAAGAGACCAACTGCTTCACTGAATGAGTGGAAAGGAGAGGCAGGCCTTACCGTCCTGTTGCTGTTGACTGTATGATCAACACTGATCACACAATAGCTAGAACCACTTCAATGTCTGTACTGTACTGCACATAAATGGGCATTTGTTTAACATCTCTGACTATTAGTACTTCAATATTACTTAGGTTACATGTGCAATACCTGTGGGTACTGGGAAGCAGTGAATACCAAGTAATTGTTCTTGTAGGTGAACATTTGCATGACCATATATATACATTACCAGTGTGCAGCAGTGGCAACCATGCTGATGTGTGATGTGATGCTCATCATGTGCATGTACACAAGGGCCCTATTCATATTAATCTGGATGTCACTTCTGCTCCTGCAACAATGCAAACTTCTCAACTGTCAGAATGAAAGGATTATTGTGCACCAACTCAGCACCAATTAAATCTGTAATATTATTCCACATTTACCTCTGTCTTACTCTGATGTATTGTTAATTAACACAACGCTTAAAAGCTTTATTCTTTGAAACAACTTTATTGACATTTATTTGCAACAACCAAACAACATACGCAAACCGTATGAAATGTATGTATATAACTGTGCCCAGCCCACTCTCATAGACCTCTGATGAATAATTCCCGCATCCGAGGCTCCGTTTTTTTGAATGATCGTACATAATAAACTCTGTAGGTGGAGAAGAAGAAAAAGCTGCAACACGTTTTGAACCACACACTTTTTTCCATCTAACTTCGACTGGGTTTTTTGAATTGTCGGTGCCGTTAAAGTAGTAAATGATTAGAAATGCTGCTTTAACGGCACCCGGGCACCGACAATCCAAAAACCCAGTCGAAACTGGATGGGAAAAAAGTGTGTAGTTCAAAACGTGACACAGCTTTTACTTCTTCGCCACCTACAGAGCTCGTTATGTACGATCATTCAAAAACACCAAGTTATTTCCCAGACATTTGACGAGGGAATCGGAGGCGGGACTTATTCTTCAGAGGTCGATTCAAGAACGATTTGACCTGAAAAAGTCAATCTAAAAGAGCACAAACTTACTTAAAAGTTTTCCTGGACAAGGAGACTACTCTATTTCTAACAAAGAATTTAACTGCCCTCCAATCCCTACTTTTCAGGGCTTCGGGAGAACTGGCAATACATTCCTGGCACTCCTCTTTTCCAGGAGTTTTCCCTTCCCTGATGAACCGGCCCATTTTAGCCTCGATAGCTGCCACCTCCATTTGGGTCCATTTTCTTTTTGTTGAATGGGAACTTCTAGATACTTCTAAGGTAAAAAAAAAAGTGAAGATTAGCCATATATTCTTTGCATTTAGTGTATGAAATACAATCCCTCTAGAAGAGACTTGTGCTGCGTTTCCACTGCAGGGTGCGGAACGGATCGGATCGCAAAGGTGCGGGTCGGGTCGCGTTTCCACCGCCAAAAGTGGGCGTGACCCGGACTTTGCCGTACCCGTTCCGGCCCCATTCTCGGGACTCCTCCGTTGCGGTACCCAAAACGAGACCAGACGCCTGAAAGGGTCCCGTGAAATTCTAGCTACACCCTCCCTCCGTTGATTGGTCGACAGAATCGTCACTTCCGGGTGACGCGGGGATAAAAACAAACGAACAGTAGCCTTGAGGTATTATTCTTTACAATTAACATGTCGCGTAAAAAGCTTGCTTGGGCGAACAAGGAGGTGGAGACGCTCGTCTGCTTTCTTGGGGAGGAAGACGTTGTTTACGACGTTGTTTACGATGTTTACGTAGCTGCCGCGGCGATCGACATCCGGCCTACCACCAAGGGTACTGTCGGCAGTGGAAACGCGACCTCGGAACTGAGCTGGGCTATACCGCCCCCTCCCTGCCGCACCTTTGCGATCCGATCCGTTCCGCACCCTGCAGTGGAAACGCGGCATTACTTTGTGCCTTACCTGAAATCTCAGCTGCTGCTTTGTAGCGTATGCAGATCATAGGAGGGGAAAATAAACAAACAGAGACAGATCAGATTAACATTCATTAAAATTAACAGGCTGATCAAGATACTGACATCAGATGAGTTAAATCTCATCTCAAATGTCCAATTTTCTAAAGAAGCATAACACATGCACAATTTAGCAGATCTTACAGGCTGCCAACTACTACCCTGAGGAGCACTCATAATCAAAGTCATATTGGGTGGTTGTAATACCTGGTGATGGATGTTCTATGTCATCCATATCTAATGAGGGCTCACCAGTTTCTAAAAAATAAACATCAAAACAAAAAATTAGTAATTAATATGGCTAGTTAGGCTACATGCGCCAGAAACGCATGAGCGCACCATAGTGCCGATGCCACCTTCAGATTCCTTTAACTCTGAATGCAGACGAATGCAGGGTGTTGACTGTTTTACATAATTCCATAGCACATTGAATTATCACACATACTACTAGCGAACTACCCACAAAGCAAGCTTAAGTCTTTCAAACAACACCACAGGCCCAGTCTACAGTAGACTAGCCTAAAGGTTATATCGTAGCCTTTTTGGTGGAAATATGATCAAGTTGTAGACTGAAAGTTTTGTTTCAAGCAGTAGACTATTCCGAATTTATTTGATGAGTGTGGAAGCTGGCTTTCAGTCACGAAAGACCTATAGCAGGACAACGACATGGGTCATATCATGTTGTAGCAGAGACAGACCCACCACTTCATTGTGTAGTGGTGCATAACGGCTATCACTATGCTCTGACAACTTCTTCCTCCATTCATGTTAGCATGGTTAAAATGCTTAAAGCTAAACAATCTTTAGAATAATATTCCAATAGCAGCAGAATGTACCAAAAGTTTAAAAAATCTTTCTTGCAAAATGGGTAGGCTACATATTATATCCAGTTTAGTTAGGCTTTGGCGAAGACAGACAAATTTGATGTGGTGTTACTTGGTACCTGGTAGCGGCGGTCTGGCTGGTAGGGGAGATCCTGCTGGTTGTGGAGATCCGCCCGGTGTAGGATCTTTGTCTGCATCCTGCAATTCTGCATGGGGGGATGTTGAAGGGATCTCAACTGTTTCTGAAGAATAAACATCACAACAAAATGTAAGCAGAATAGTTAATAAATAATTATCAATCTTTGGGCGAATAATATAAGTCAGTTCTTAAACTCTTGATCTTACCATTTGGCTCAATGGAGATTTCCGCAAGGCGTCCTTGTTCGCATGCCATGAGGATCTTACAAATTTTTGCTAATTGCAAAGTTCCCTCTGGCAGGCGATAATATTGCCGATGGATCCGGATATCATGGCCGAGGAAATCTGCTAGCTGATCTAGCTCTGTGTCATTGAGGTTTAGCACCTTCGACAGTGTTGACACTTGCTTTCTCAATTTGGATGATGAGAGAGAATCTGGTCGCTGGGCTCCACAGACTCGGGCGAACAGACGAATAGCGTCTGACCCCCTCAAGTGGTTAACGGTACCAGGCCTGGCAAAAAGGAAGTGATTGTTTGCCGGCACTCCACATGCAGATCTCTGCTTCGTCAGCAATTCAAGCGACTCTACTACGGCCGGCGTCAGTAGCACAGGTACCTTTCTTCCCCTTTTGCCACGAATTTCGATGCGTGTGAAGTATGTACACAGCTGTTTTTCGATGTCTGACAAGGCATGTGCCACATCATCATGGAGGGGTGTACTGGTTCTGGTTGAGAACATTGCCAAAAACATCTTTGAGACCTCTCCCTCTCTGCGTCGGTTAAACAAGATGACCTGAGTAAGAATCACTTGTGCCAGTTTGGTCCAGTTCTTTGATGTCTGATCACCAGAGAGTACATGAGAGTACTCCTTCTGCTTCTCGTCTAGATAGAGATGCATTTTTTTCACATCTTCAGTGAATGGAATGAGCTGGGGCGCATTCCATTTTGCTTCATGCAAGGATCGGTATGCAGAGGCAGAGACGTATTCATTCCATCGTGTTTTGTAAATCTGAAGGAAGTCTTCTGTGGAATTAGCTTTTTCCTTATGCCCAGCTATCAGGGCTTCACAGGTGACGAGATCAGCAATTTTCTTCAGGCTGTGTCCAAGTTTTAAGGCCAGGTTCGATTGTTTAAAGACATTTTTTTCTTCATCAAAGCCTGCCACTATTTTCACTGCTTTGATTAAATGATCCATGTTGGATGGCATGACATACTGTTCAATCTTGGTCAGTGGAGTGACCTTGCGCCCTGCTAGAACCAATCTTCCCAGCTCTCTTAGGGTCTGCCTAATGTGCTCCTGTTGCATTCCACCTTTTTTGTTGAACATTTGCTCCCCGAGAGCAATGATGACTTTGTCCTTTTTGACCGTGTCGGCTATTTCATCCTGAAACATGTTGTTTATCATCTCCCAGACTTTGGAGCTGACTCCATTCGGTATTGGCTGTGCATTTGCACAGAGAGCTTGAATTCGGGTTCTTCCCGTTCTGTTGCTTTTCTGTGCAAGTGTGCACACTTTATTGTGTTTCCAGAGAAACTTCCTCTTGAAGAGGCCTTGGCAGTTGGCGCAGTGCATGTAATCTTTTGGGTCCAGTGTCTCACTGCTCGACTGTTTGCATGGCACAATGATCCCTTTTCCCTCCTTTATCACGTCAATGTTGTGGGCGCGATTTCCCTTCCTTCTTATGAAGTCTAATTGTACCCTTCTCTCCTTTGATTTCTTGGGACAGGCCAGGGCACTGGCTACTTCGCTCTCTCTGGAGTGCTTTTGCTCCAGGTGACGTGCGATCTTGGCATATGATTTTTCACAATAAAGGCAGAAGTTCCTCTTAGCATGATAGTTCTTTGACCCATCCTTTCTCTTCTTCACCTTGGTAACCCCTAATGAACCACTGCTACTAGGTTCAGTTTCTCCACTGACAGCCGTGTAAGTTTTCCTGCATCGGGTCTTGAAAATCAAAGGAAAAAGAACAAGGGCACACTATTAATACTAATGTGGAGCTATCTGATGCAACTCTTCTAAATTTGCAAGAATGTTGACCATGGATACTTCTGCGACAGTATCACTAACACATAAATAGACCCCACCCTTTTCTAAGCAAAGGATCCTGAGTAGGATCCTGTGAACACAGAGAATTTCGTCAATTTCAAGGTCAGTTTTAATTCGCCCAACTGGCCAGACTATCTTAAAGTCTGAGATTTTCATATGAATGATCGTAGATGTTGACTTTGTCACAGTTTGGCTCGTCTTCCACTGGGAACAGACTGCCATTGTTCAATAAAGCAAGGAAATAATGTGTTTCCATTCTAAAAACAAAGCACAAAAAGTGAGGAAATGTTGTACATTTTTTGATCGATTATTTCCCTGTAACAATGCTTCGTGGCAATAAATCTTACACCGTTGGAAAGCCTGTTTATTTCCCTTATAAATGGTGTCACATTTGTAAGGAACATGCATTTATGGGACGAGCAGCAGAGTATGAGTATGTCGGATTCCAAATCTTCTCTGCCAATGCCAAACGGCTTATTCTGCCATTGACCATTGCTTGGTGTTTGGTGGATTGGATGATTGAAGTTTGAAGAAACAAGACATATTGCTCATTTAACAATTTATTCATTTAACAAATTCAAGGTCCCTTTTAATTCGCCCAATCATACACAGCCACAACAGCCTGGCAACTCCTCATGCTGGTCACCATCCTGGTCACATATGTGTATGTTTGAGGCTCCTGTTTGTTAAATTGTTAAATGAGCAATATGTCTTGTTTCTTCAAACTTCAATCATCCAATCCACCCAACACCAAACAAGTATCAATGGCAGAATAAGCCGTTTGGCATTGGCAGTGAAGATTGGACAACCGACATACTCACCTATGCTGCTCATCCCATAAATGCATGTTCCTTACAAATGGGGCACCATTTATTAGGGAATTTATTAGGCTTTCCAACGGTATAAGATTTATTGTCAAGAACCATTTTTACGTCTACTTTAATGTATTTTTCCATGCAAATGCTTAGCTGATTTATTCCTATCCCTTGTTCCGACAGGATTCTCACACCTTTAGGGAAACGTACCTGCACATTCTTCATAATAGGCTCTTCGTCAGAGGAGTCTTCACCAGATGTTTTGGGCACATTATCCCTGTCCTCATCATCGCTGGGGCCACTTAATGCGTCAAGGATGTCTTCTCTTTCCTGCTGATGCAACAACAAACAACACATGGAAATAAGAATGTCAAATCACAAATGGATCAAATGGCTAAGTGTGCAAGCAACAGTTCTTGCTTACTAACATGTCCTTGTTACATTATACCTACACAGACTACTCTTTTGCAAGTTGCCTTGGATAAAAGTGTCAGATAAAAGGCTTAAAAGTATGTCAATGCAAATCTTATTTATTCCTATCCCTTGTTCCGACAGGATTCTCACACCTTTAGGGAAACGTACCTGCACATTCTTCATAATAGGCTCTTCGTCAGAGGAGTCTTCACCAGATGTTTCGGGCACATAATCCCTGTCCTCATCATCGCTGGGGTCACTTAATGCGTCAAGGATGTCTTCTCTTTCCTGCTGATGCAACAACCAACAACACATGTAGATAAGAATGTCAAATCACAAATGGATCAAATGGCTAAGTGTGCAAGCAACAGTTCTTGCTTACAAACATGTCCTTGTTACATTATACCTACACGGACTACTCTTTTGCAAGTTGCCTTGGATAAAAGTGTCAGATAAAAGGCTTAAAAGAATGTCAATGCAAATCTTATTTATTCCTATCCCTTGTTCCGACAGGATTCTCACACCTTTAGGGAAACGTACCTGCACATTCTTCATAATAGGCTCTTCGTCAGAGGAGTCTTCACCAGATGTTTTGGGCACATTATCCTTGTCCTCATCATCGCTGGGGTCACTTAATGCGTCAAGGATGTCTTCTTTTTCCTGCTGATCCAACAACAAACAACACATGGAAATAAGAATGTCAAATCACAAATGGATCAAATGGCTAAGTGTGCAAGCAACAGTTCTTGCTTACTAACATGTCCTTGTTACATTATACCTACACGGACTACTCTTTTGCAAGTTGCGCAATAGATAACTGTAAATGAGTAGGCTACTACTAGTACTTTTGCAGGCTGAACGTTAAAATACTTCTTAACTTAGAGAGATGGCAGCTGCAGTAGTGCGCAATTGGACCTTCGAGGATTCCTGGTCACTAAATTCCCGTAAGACCACTCTCTCCCATCAGTCTTGGCTGCGGACTCGCATTCAAATTCCTCGTTTGCGGCGGAGTATAGGGTAAATATAAAGATCTGACGAGAAATTGCCGTTGCTGCGCTGTCCTCCTCCTTCTTAATTGAAGGAGCAGGCAGAGAAAAGCTCTCTCCTGCTGTGCTTTCATTAAAATCAAATTTAAAATCCCCGATAGTGATAAGACATCCATTATGTCGCCGCCTTCGGAACACATTTTAGGAACAGATCTATGCCGCATAGAAATCTATGCGGCATAGATCTGCCATGTAAACGCAGCTAGTGTAGTACTACACTTGACAGTGTAGTACGGTCTACAGCTATGCGTAGAACGCCTCTGAACTCTTCCGAACACCGCCGTAACTCCACCGGATGTTTGGAGATGACGTGTCTCCCCTCAGATGCCGGCAAAATTACCTTGATAAATTACCTGTTTTCCGTCTTGTCATCGTTGCTATTAAATTAAAAATGTCTCTTTTTACTTAATTACTTACTTTACATTTTTACTCTTTTTAATGTCTCTTTTTTTCGCCGCTTTCTATGACGTCTTTCTAAGCCGCTGTTGGTAGTGTCGGGTCAGCCATCTCTTCTTCGTTAGTGACCTCCCTACCGTTGTATACTGTGGCGGTAGTACGCATTCGGAAACGTTTTCCGTACTACACAATGCACACTGAGCATTCGGACGCGCTATATTTGTGGCGTACTACAAAATGCATACTATAAGTATGAGTATTCGGATTCAGCCCTGGATTGGGCTTTGCGAGGTTTGTTTACAGGCGTTGCTATGGTTACCGGTCTTGCGTGTTCCAACGGTTTATTATGTTTCTAATAAATCGCTGTCTAATCAATACTTCATTCACTGCCTCTTCCGTGGTCATTACAATATTATATATACACTGCATGGGTTCTCCGACGTCTCTCCCTCTTGGCCTGCCCATAACAGGTTCGAATATTAAGGGCTGCCTAATATTCGTTCGAATTTTGATTTTTTTTTTTTGATATTCGAATTATATTCGAATCACGAAGTTCGAAGTCAAAGCCCTAATGTATAGCCTGAGCAGTGGTAAAACCTCAAGTCAGAAACAGAGCCAACAGTTTAAAAAAGGTTGCATGTGGCCACCTTACATGGAGTACAGTCGGCTCAGATATATTTACTGAATCTGTGCACATATCAAATAAAATGCTGACAGAAAAAAAGAGATGTACCTGATCACAGTGCTCTTCTGCTTCACATTCCATGACTTCTACAACAAAGACAATGTTCAGAATAATTATTTTAGGTTATGCTAAAGTCAAGCTTTGTCAGCAAACATTGGCAACATAACCACTAACTATCAACATTATCTTATTAAATCCTAGAACCGAGCTGCATACCAATGGGTTAATGCTTAGCTTTTCAAAACTTTTCTCACTTGCTTTTATGGTGCTGCTGGGTTGCACGCAGTAGAAATACTGCAAACTCATGTTAATTGGGTTTGCAAGGTTAATGCTAGCTTCAGAGCTAAAAGATTAGCTGGTCAATACAGCACAGAAAACCGATTTCATATGCAAATCAAGGCATCATCTAACTAGAACAAAGTCATTTGTCATTTGCCTAAGATAACTTTTGAATAATGCCTTATCTTTTATATTATGGGAATAAACAGGGGCAGCAGTTATTTTGAACATTAAACTCTAACATGCTCTTCAATTAGGTTGAAAGCAATTTGACTGTTCATTCCTCTGTTCTCATTACAGAAATAAATCGAAATTTATAAATTTAATCAACAAATATGATGGTATAGCGATTTAAATTGCCTAAGTGATTAGATTAATAAGTCCTTACCTTTACTGGTGTCGTAAATACTGCTGTCTCATGTGGAATTGTAGTTGAAGGAAGAAGTGTTATTTTTCAAAATCCAAGTCAAACCACAAGTGGGGGAGGGGCTGCTCAAAATGCCCTTTGATGAAGGATGGGGGATGGGTATAGTACTTCTTAGGACCATACACCTTTTTGTGCATTTTCAAAGGTGCAAAAGGCCATTGAATTCCAGCAGATTGTAATGTTAGGTTGATAGACACAAGTCAGTCAGTCAGTCAGTCAGTCAGTCAAATAAATGGTCCTTTCGTCAATAAGCCAATCAGAGCTCTCCGTGAGCAAGGTGAAAATGACAGACAGACAGACTGACTGACTGACTGACTGACTGACTGACTCTGTCTGTCTGTCTGTCATTTTCACCTTGCTCACGGAGAGCTCTGATTGGCTTATTGACGAAAGGACCATTTATTTGTTGGCAGGCTCTTAGTAATACAGTGATGGCTGAACGTTTTTTAACCCTTTAGAATCCCACTATTAACCACTTATTTTCTCTATTTCAGAATATGACCGGTGTGAAAATCTCTCTTTATTTATTTATTATATAAATATATATAATACAATTAAATATATAAATACAATTTATGTATTTTCAACACTGGACTGGGCCTGTGAGTCAGAGTTCAGCAGTGGAGAATACTGTGGTGAATCTCTGCCTTCAGCTCAGCCTTAAGTGATGGCCCATCAAGGGGAGGGCCGGAGGGCCCCTCCCCCCCTGCACCTGGACTGCTGAGGCCTGACACAACAGTGGTCTCTTAAAATAGCTGAATCAACTTGAGCATTGTTCCCAGTCTTTCCCTGGGTGAGTGCAATCTAACCTATCTAGGGGGTTAGGTGGGAGGTACCCACCACAGGTCCGTCTCTCACACTCCGCACCGGCTCCTCGTCCCGGTTGGATGAACCATCAGTCCCGCTGACCAGCCCGCGCCTTGATCCAGTCTTTAAATCACCATGTATATATATACACAGTATATTTATCCCAAAAGTGTTCCCTTCATGGAACGTCCGAGCAGCGCGAGTCCCTCAGGTTATTCTCCTTCTCCCGACTCTCACCTCAGGCCACGTTTATACGTAGCAGGGTATTTATAGAAACGTTTTCAAAAATAACATGTGCTCACAATATCGTTTTCAAAAAAGTTGTTGTTTACGTCAAAACGCATAAATACGCCGTCGAGTGCAATTAAAGCCATGCAAGCCAATCAGTATCCGCAGAATCAACGAATAACACAAGCGTCTTCCTGTAACAAACAAACTAAACATAGGGCGCTCATATGACGTTAAGCATTTCCTGGCACATAATGTGACGCTTCAGAACCTAAAACCCTGTTTCCCCCCGTTGACATGACAACACATAACCGGCGTTTTCAGAAATCTCCACTTTGGCCGGAGTTTTTAGAAATGATCGTTTTCTGTGACAAAAACTGCGTTTTTGTGTAAATGAGAAGCCAAACCCTACGTCATAGAATGCCGACAAGCACTGTTCCAATGTTGAGGACACTCGAAAGCCGCGCCATTTTTGCGTCCTTTGTTTTTGAGAATTCCGAGATTTTTCAAGGATGCATCGCTGCATCCTAGACGAGCCAAAACTACCCACAATCCTCTGCGTTCACTGGGCGGGTTCTTGAAAATGGCAGAGAAGTACACGTTCAAACGAAGTGAAGTTATATTCGTTTTCAGAAAGATTTTGTGCCGTATTGCTTTTTATAGATTCATCATGTTAATGCAAATAATCAAGCCTAAAGACCTGTGTCACTTTTCAAACGTTTTTGCAACTTAATGATACGTTGCTATATTTTGCATGGACGTAGCTGGTGTTACACACCACTGTCACAAATGTCAATTTACTCGCTCACAAGATTACATTATTTATGTATACCTATTTATGTTTGTGTTGAATCGTTTTATTTAGGGTCAGCCCAGCAAACGGAGGCTTTTGTGCGCCTTAAGGTGCGAACACACCAAGCGCGTTACTCGCGTACGACGCGTATAAAATTGGCAATTTTTCCATAGGGAACCATTGGTTTACGCGCGTATGAGACGCGTACACGCGTAAAGCAACATTTTACTCGCGTTAGGGGCGTATGAGGCGCGTATATACGCGCGTACATATACGCGCGTACATATACGCGCGTACATATACGCGCGTACGCGAGGAGTTCAAAAAATTTAACTTTTTACGCTCATACGCGCCGCAATAGCCAATCAGCGTTGAGCTTGACCCGACGTCACTGGCAGAGAGTATTGAGCTTGGACAGAAGCATACGGCCGACATCTTTCTTTATTCTGTGTGGAAATAGTAACATAGTTACGCCATTAAATGCTTTTATGGAAACATTTTTAGCGAGAAATGTGCATTTTACTTTCATAATGTTCGCTCGGTGAATGTGAAGGATGTTTGGTTTGATAGTTATGACGAAGAGGGAACGCTCCGTTCACTTGCATGGACAGAGTCTCTGGTTACTAAGCAACCTCAACGTCTTGGCGGACTATATATCTGCTGATCAACACTACGGATGCTGGAAACACACCAGACACACCATGTGAAGTTATTTAACCAGATTATTGTTATTTATATCCGATATTATTTAATCTAATCCGATCTAAACTCTATCACCCAAACACCACGGCGTTTGGGTTTCCTACCTCGGACTCCAGCGCAGCCATGTCCATGGCAGCCACGGCCGGCAACTTTCTTTATTCTGGGTGGAAATAGTAACATAGTTACGCCATTAAATGCGTTTATGGAAACATTTCTAGCGAGAAATGTGCATTTTACTTTCATAATGTTCGCTCGGTGAATGTGAAGGATGTTTGGTTTGATAGTTATGACGAAGAGTGAACGCTCCGTTCACTTGCATGGACAGAGTCTCTGATTGCTAAGCAACCTCAACGTCTTGGCGGACTATATATCTGCTGATCAACACTACGAATGCTGGAAACACACCAGACACACCATGTGAAGTTATTTAACCAGATTATTGTTATTTATACCCGAGATTATTTAATCTAATCCGATCTAAACTCTATCACCCAAACGCGACGGCGTTTGGGTTTCCTACCTCGGACTCCAGCGCAGCCATGTCCATGGCAGCCACGGCCGGCAACTTTCTTTATTCTGGGTGGAAATAGTAACATAGTTACGCCATTAAATGCGTTTATGGAAACATTTCTAGCGAGAAATGTGCATTTTACTTTCATAATGTTCGCTCGGTGAATGTGAAGGATGTTTGGTTTGATAGTTATGACGAAGAGTGAACGCTCCGTTCACTTGCATGGACAGAGTCTCTGATTGCTAAGCAACCTCAACGTCTTGGCGGACTATTTCTCTGCTGATCAACACTACGAATGCTGGAAACACACCATGTGAAGTTATTTAACCCGATTATTGTTATTTATATCCGAGATTATTTAATCTAACCCGATCCAAGCTCTATCATCGACCCAAACACAGCGGCGTTTGGGTTTCCTTCCTCGGACTCCTAAATCTAAATCCAGCGCAGCCACAGGCTGGGGGGGGGGGGGGGGGGTTTGGGTCTCATCTACGCGCGTATGCGTACGCGCGTATCTGACCATTTTTGACACAAAATGGTCAAGCAACATTTTAGGTGCGTTACGCGCGTACATGGTACGCGAGGTACGCGCTTGGTGTGTTCGCACCTTTAGGGTGGCGCACAAGCATTTGTTTACCGGTGGAAGGGATAGTGCCACTATCCAATGTTGTAAAATTAATGCACAACCGATCATTTGCAATGTTTGTAATTTTTAATGAACGTATATAATTGTATTTTGTATGATATACTTATGTGTTCAAAGCACTGGTAGATTGTAGGCATATATGAATGAATGAATCAGATCAGTTAAATAATATATCCAAATAAATACACGTTTATCATCTCTTTCTTTGTCTTTTCCCCCCTGCATAATAGTAATCAACCGTACTGTAAATGTGATGCATGAATTAAGTTCTCAGACAATTTCACTTAGTTTTATAAAAATTGAATGGATTTTCCTTTTAATAGGCTAAAGACAATTCGATCATCCACAACAAAGCTTTTGTGACTTCCCCAAAGAGGCTCCATGCGAAGGAGACATGACCGCATTCATAACAGACAAAAGTCAAATAAATATCGATCAGCTTGATTGCTGCCATGTTTTATTCATAAGCGCACATGTGTGTACAAGCGGACACGCAGTATTAAAAAGCGGAAGCGCTTGCACACTACCAAGTCGTTCCCAAAGTCCGACGTTACAAACGCTAGGAAGCACTCGAGCTGGCACTCTAGTCTCATCTCCATAGGACGCGACTAGCAAGGACGCGTCCTAGCAAGGCTGCAGCCTTCACTTTGGGAAACAGCCTTACGGCCTGATTCCACCGGACGCGTTACGGCAACGTTACGGCAGCGGCACGTCTTGGCCGCGGTCACCGCAGCAGATAGGTTCCACTCTAATCAATGAGACCATTTCCACCGGGCGCGGCTGCGGAACGTCTCAGCAGCGTCCCAGGAGCGGCGTGCCGCGCCGCAGCGCTATCTTTCCGTAGCATTCCTATTTTTGCCGCGAGCCGCTGCTGAACCGCGTCAATTTCAACAGAGCAGATCGATCAGGGCAGGAAGTGAAAAAGTAAAAGCCATAGAGCATTCCGCTCAATTTTCGAAATAAAACACAATAAATAAAACACCAACATTATTACGTCATGACCGGTGGCACCAGGTCAGCAGTCAATCAATCAAAGGGTCTCAAATCATCCTTTTTATAAGAACAATGTCAGAAAGGACAAAGCCTGGCATTTAATTGCAGTAGTTTTGGGAGTGGAAGGTGAGTACATTAGGTTTAGGATTATCGCGGGATCTCGTGATCTCGCGTGAATACGGCTGGCTCGCAAGGCAGCGTTGCGCTGCCATAACGCGCCCGGTGGAAATGCAAGCAGGGCAAAGTCGCGGCCAAGACGTGCCGCAGCCGTAACGTTGCCGTAACGCGTCCGGTGGAATCCCGGTGTTAGTCTCAAACTCTCCAGACCTCCCCCTCAGCTGTTGCTACTTACCTGTGATGAGAACCTCAACACCGCCCCCTCTGTGTGACGTCAGTACTGACCCTAACCCTAAGCACATGCTACCCTACCGTAACAGGCACTCTCACCACCGCAGCCAGGGTTCGATACCCGGTGGGGACTAACCTTTAAGCAATTTTCTACATAATGGTCAACTATCCAAAGATATTAATTTCAATTATTGTGCACATTTTAGTAAACACAGAAATGTAAATGCTAATATTAAACTTTTGTATCAGAAGTTAAGAGATGTTAACCTATACATCTCCTGACAGTACATAAACATCTCTTGACTGATAATATAACTAAAACTGCCAGAAGACATACGTCAAATTTCCTTTCATTGACAGAATTCTGGAATTTCTGTGCATCATCCCCTGTATTCCTGGGGCCGTATTCACAAAGCATTTTATCTTACCGCTAGGTGTGCTCCTAACTCGCGCTAAAACATTTTACGTAGGAGTTTTTTCTTAAAAGTTATTCACTAAGCCGCTGAGACCTACTCTTACTAAGGATAAATCACAAAGAGTGAACTAAGAGTGACGCGCCGTTGCTAGGGATTACGTCAATTCTCGTGCACGAGTTTAGAAGCGGTCAGTTCGGTGATTGGTTGTTTAGACGAGCCCACTGAATCACCGAAAAACAAGGAAATAGCCTAGGCTAGAATAGGGCTGTGCAATTAATCGAATTTCGATCGCGATATCGATTTTGGGGTCAAACGATCTCCAAACTCGTATAATCGAGTTGAAACGATTAATTTGACATTTTCCGTTTTACAGTAGGCCTAGAGAGTTTATGAAAGAGACGCGCATGCGAAAGCATTCAACGCGGCGAGAGGGAGTACAATCTAACAGGCGTGCTGCATCAGGAAGTATGCCGTTGGCAGGAGGCGGGACATGCCAGTGAACCGCCAATCAGCAGCATCGACTGTTGACAGACATGTTGGAGTAGACCTACCGTGTGGAATATTAAAGTTTCAGTAACGTTACAGTTTGATGAACGATAACAAGCTCCTATAGCAGACTTTAACTAAGAGTTCTTTAAGGCAGAACTGCCAAGTACATCTTGTGTATTTCTGTTTAACAACAATATGATTTTTATTAGCCATGTGTTTGTTATGGCTTTGTGACTTTTAACTTTGCTATGGAGAAATACTGGGACCGTTGTTCTCTAGACATTAAATAGGGAATGTATTATTTCAGTCGAGTCATTCGTCAGTGCATTTGGCTGAATATATTGTATTCATGAAATGTTTTATAAAAATCAAATGTTAGATTCAGAATGTTGTGGCAGACAGTACACTTACACACGAAAAAGGTTTTATTTTGGATACTTACACGTGTTTCTATGTCATAATTGATTGTGTCAATAAATGCATGTTTTCAAACTCAAAAATAATCGTTTGAATAATCGTGATATCAATATTGACCAAAATAATCGTGATTATGATTTTTCCCATAATCGAGCAGCCCTAGGCTAGAAAGGAATTCCTATTAAGTAGTTATAGTGCAGTTAGCAGAATACAAGCATGATGACAATTTTGTGCAGACCACGATAATGACGTTGTAGCCTGCACATTCAAGAGAGAGAGAAAGCAAACAATAAAAATACGTAAAATTTAAAATTAATTAAATGTTATGAACTACCCAAGTGTTGACTGATTTGTGCCAAGGTGTTTACCTAAAATGGGTTTTCAAAGTGATCCCTAAATGCCTGTCCACTCGGTTCCACACGGCCAAATTCCTTGTCATGTTGATCGCCATCATCATCATCATCATCATCGTCTGGCTGTGGAATGTTCCTCCGCTTGCAGAGGTTGTGTAGAATGGCACATACAGTGATTACTGTGCTTGCCCTCTCTGGGGTGAGGCGTATTTCGCCGTGGATGACATGAAACCGACGTTTCATCTGCCCAATTCCTCTCTCCACAACATTTCGTGTATGTTTGTGTGCTCTAGCATATATGGAAGAAATCAGTAACCAATAATAAATATGGATTCAACAAATAAATGGCGTCAAAGAGCCAATACGATGTGTTTTACGCATAGGACTAAGCGTAATCTGCGTAATCACTTACATGTTATACTTTAACTGTGCTCCCGGTTGTGGATTGAGGTAGGGTGTCTAGAGCCACGTCTTGCATGGATAGTCACTGTCACCCAGCAAGTGACACTGAACTGGTACATTTCACAAAGCTGCCTCAGACCGCTCACCATTAAAATGCGCGAATCATGGGTGGCTGAAGATCCAGGCCACTTTGCAACAACATCCAGTAGGCTATGTTAAAATTTGCATCAAAAACAACCTGCGTGTTGATGGAATGCACTTTCTTCCTATTGACGAACACGTCCTCGTCTTTTGATGGCGCAATTATTTTTATGTGCGTCCCGTCAATAGCACCGACCACACCGGGCATACCTGCAATTGCCATGAAGTTTGCTTTGATCCTGTGTAATTGTTGAATGTCCAAAGGAAAGTTTATGGCACTGCTGACTGATGGTTGCGATAATTTTAAATCGTCGGCATTGCAAAGTTGCATTTCCCCTGTTGCTAAATAACGTAGTGTGGCCAAACATTTTATTTCGGGACTAATCGGATTATTCCTGTTAGTCGGGGATGTTATTGCAACGCGCATTAACTCCACAACAAGTTGAATACCCTAACATTTCGTCTCGCAGGCATTTTACGATTCTTTGTGAATAGGTCTTACTGAGTTAGGAGTCCTCTTGAGGACTTTTAAGCTCTCCTAGACTTAGATGCTACTTTTAGGCCTAAAATACTTTGTGAATAGCTCTTAGTGAAAAAAGTTAGGAGTCCTAAATTTAAGAGTGACACGCCCATTATTTTTAGGAGTTACTCGTAAATTCGCAAGTTAGGACCTACTTTTAGCCCTAAGATCCTTTGTGAATACGGCCCCTGAAGTGTAGCTGTCAGCACGTCACACATTCTAAAAAATAGTGCATTGACCACATGACCTCAGGTCCCTGGTGGTCTAGCGGTTAGGATTCTGCTCTCTCACCGACACGGCCCGGGTTTGATTCTCGGTCAGGGAACTCAACTCTATGTCTGAAATTAATTTAAAGGAACTTAATACCTGACACATTGCAGCACTTCCTCTAAGCATGTACTGGTCTGGCACTTTATGTAAACGTATTGTATGTTGTATTTCCAGGCCCATCTAAATCTAAATGAAATTACTCTTAACAATGTCCTCTGCCCAGTCTACTCTATATCAGCCAGGATGAACCCAACATAACTCATTGATGTTCTAGTGGTTAGGATTTGGGGCCCACACCGCCGGGGCATGTGTTTCATTCCCAGTCAGGGAAGGGGGCGTGAGACCCACCTGGGTGGTGCGACGCATGACTTAAGGAACGCACCTCTGGCTGTGCGTGGTTCTGTGTTTGGGGAAATAAATCCTTCTCGTGGTATTTTCACCGGCAATCAAGTCTCCGTCTTAATTTCATTACGATCTCCTACACCGGTGTGTTTAGTGCCCGTTTTATTAAAGCATTAAGAGGCCATGTTAACAGTGATTATAGAGATGTTAATATCACTGTAAAACATAGTTTCTAAGTGATCAGGTTCCTTATAAATGCTGTCCAAGCAAAATAATTAATACTGTCTGTTGTGCTTTGTTTGTTATGCATGGTAATATGAACGCATTTTGCGCTCTGCATTTAAATTAAATTAAATCAAAAGCATTGACAATTAATAGGAAGTTATGTAAAATGTATAAGCTAACCATTCTGATTAAGTAGGCTGGCATTATGATAAAGGGTATATAACTTGATTTGATTTTTTATAACTTCAAGCTCCCCAGTGGTATATTGTATTTGAATAAACAACATTTGTATTTTGTCATATTGTGTTTTATTAAAGCATTAAGAGGGAAATTTAATTTAATTAAGATTGTGTCACACTCACAGTAAAACGTTATTGCACAAAAAGTTATAACTAAAAACTTAAATTAAAATTTAAAAACAACATTAAAAAAAGGTGGAGCTCCCTTTTTCCTCCCATAACCCTGGGCTTCAAGTGCAGCCCTCCACTCAGCCAGGGTCACGGTGGCTATGGCGTGGCAGTACCAGTTCCCAAAGTACTGATTGTGAGTGGCAGGGTCCCGCTCCCTCTGACACTGACGGCAGAGAATGGTGGCACTACTCCTTGTATATTTCCTCTTCTTAAACCAGTCTTCTCCACCTCTCTTTTTTTCTTTCGATAGTGGGTGGTGGTATATGGTAGGTATGGCATGTTACGTATTTTAAGAATCTAAGCTACCCACACATAGACCCAATGAAGCAGGACCAAACATATAAGCTGTAAATACTATACATAGCCACAAGGGGAGCAAGACCTTATTGGAGGCTGCTCCAGCCACAGATAGCAGCACCTTTTGATATATGAAGAAGCCGAAGCCATTACGGCACCCCGGCCACGCCCACTAGGCCACGCCCACTTGACGGTCTCTACCTGTGCAGGCGAGGTGGAGAGAGTCAGAGATTTTCAGCGACACCCGCGAAGGGTCACGGGCCTCTGCCCGTGGCCCGTAGTAGCTAGAGTTATTATCTCACACGTGTTCAACACGACTCCTAGACTTTCGTTCCATAGTCAGTTACCATGCCAAAACATGCAGACTTTAACAATAAACTGAGTTAAAAGCAATCCCGGATTTGAATCCTTTCCTTGAAGAACTACGTAATAGGCACATGTACCACAGATGCTCCTGCAGGCTGTAAGGCAGGCAGGTGAGGTTGAGGCACAGACCAGAGGGGTTGAGGCAGGAGAGGTGGGATGAATGGAGGTGTGGGAAACACAGGTGTATGTTTGGGTGGTGTCCCCTAGTGACTGTATGTTTGGGTGGTGTCTCCTAGTGACTGTATGTTTGGGTGGTGTCTCCTGGTGACTATGTTTGGGTGGTGTCTCCTAGTGACTGTATGTTTGGGTGGTGTCTCCTAGTGACTGTATGGTGGGCTGGATTTGAGGCTCGAGGGCTGCGAGGAATGGTGGCCTCAGAAGATCAGAAGGAGGGTTCACTCTTCTGATCTTCCGTCCCTGCAGTGTTGCCGTCCCTGCAGTGTTAGGTGGCAGAACAAACACGTGGGAATATGCCACGATGCTTTGAGGCATACACGGTTTGCCTTTCCTCTGAACTGCAGGAGGCAGGCTCTCGGGGCTCACAGTTGTTGTCTGAGGCGGACAGATCCCTTGCTCGAGAATCCTCTTCTCCTGTCCTCTTTCCCGTTTGCAGTACCTACAAATATAAAAGTGTTTTTTGTATACCAAAGCAAGATATACCTACACAGAAAACACAGCTACTATGTTAATACTTTGTTAACTCACCAACTCGAGAGTGTTGCCGTGTTCACGACCGGGAGCTGAAGTGAGGTCTTCTCCATCACCGTGGCGTTGTTTAAAACAACCTGACGGATGTGGAGGTACGCTTTCATGACCAGACTCCAGCGCTCGTGGCGGACCCCATCAATACGCCTCGATCCACGGTACTCCTCGCAAAGTTGGACGAAGAGTGCCTCACAAACCTGATTGCAGTCTGGCCACTGTGCTGGGCTTCTCCCTCCTGCAAAGCATCTGCAAAGGTATTGGTTGCATTAGTGTAGTACAAGACATGATGTTATAGCATGCAGCATGGTCAAGCTGGCTCAGAAAAACATACGTACCGCTATGTACTCTCCACACCAGGCGCAACAGCCTTTTTTGACGTCCTGAATCTGCCATGTGCGAGTGTATCCTAGTGACGTGGGGGGTACACTGTGCGACACTTGTCAAAGTCTGACAAATAATTCCACAGGGAAATTATTTCATCAGCCTCCTCCCTTGACAGGGCAAGACTGTATTCTTTTAATTTAAATAAAAAAACAGTCAAGTCCTGGACTGCTTGAAAGCCCTCAACATTGTCAGGTCCAACCGAGTCCTAGAATTAACAGAGCGATTAAAATCAGATATGAATTTTAAATTGTAAAATATTATATCCAGATTTAAGTAAGTAAACATAGAACTTTAAGTTTATGAGGTTTACAATGTTGTCAAAAACATAAACCTACATCATGACTGGTGGAGCCCAGAGCTGATGTTGAAGGCTGTTAGTCTACCAAGCCCTGTGTGTCTTGCTGGGGAGCTAAATTAGAACAAAATAACATTGAGAGAGAGAAAGAGAACATGTGTGAAGATGAAGTCAGATGAAATGAACATCATAAGCATCTTATTGTAATGTTTCATATTAATGACAATAATTGTAACTTTTGACATTTCATTAAAAACTTACCACTATGCATAGGGGCAACCGTAACAGCTGCAGAGAGTGCAGCTGGCGAGCAGTGGCTGGAGGGGCAGCTGGCAGAGCAGTGGCTGGAGGGGCAGCTGGCAGAGCAGTGGCTGGACGGGCAGCTGGCAGAGCAGTGGCTGGACGGGCAGCTGGCAGAGCAGTGGCTGGACGGGCAGCTGGAGGGGTGAGCTGTTGTGGAGGCCATATTGTCTCCAGGGTTGGGACAGTTGGATCCTCGATGTCACATGGCTCCAAAGAAGACTCCCCCTCTGCAACAGTGATGTCTTCTGTCTCCAGTGTCACCAAGGCCAACTTGTAGTCCTCCATCACTGCATTATTTTGGTTGTATAGGTATTCTATACCTATAAGCTCTCCTGCAACAATCCAAAAAAACTGTCATAAGTGATTGAGCTGCCAAATATTATTTTTTTAATAACAATTTACTACATACACACCATTGTATTTCCGTGGGGCCGTGTACTCCACCAGTTTTCTCCCAAGCACCTCCTCTGACAACTGGTTGGCAGCATGCTTTAGGAGGCCACTGTATGAACGAGGCCCCTCGGTCCCCTCTGCTGTTATGGTCCTGTCCTCATTCCACCTGAATAGACCATCAACCAGATATGCCTGGAAAAAGGTGTCACTTGCCAGGGTTCCTGAAAAATATTGAATATTTGCATTGTGATATTTGCATTGTGAGTCCTTGCATGCAGTACTTATTATTACATTTCAATTAAAATGGAAAGTAACCTAACAGAGTAAACTATTCACCTAGGATGAATCTATTCATGTGCAAGTGGAAACTTTCCAACGAGGTGGACCCTCTGGCACATCGGTATGTAGGAAGCACATGACCAGCCTTCTTCAGTGTCCCAGTCTGGGTGTATAACTGGAAACCTGGAGGGTCCTGGAGGCAGGGAAGGTGTTTTAGCTGGGCCTTCAAGATTTCCGCCATCCTTGCTCTGTTGATCAGAGGCACACCAAGGGTATTGCAACCCTTCTCTCCAGAGTATGCCTCTATCAAGTCCTTCAGCAGGTCAGACATCTCCCCACTTTCCCGGACAGCTCTCCTGCAGTGAAGCATAGTCTCAGCCTTGGAGATATGGCGTGCGACATCTTCTACTGTGGGACGCAGGTGGCTTGCTTCCAGCTCTGCCCGCTTGGCAGCTTTGAGTCGCTGCAGGTCGCTCTGATCCCACGCAAAGATGCAGCGGGAGAGTTGGGCCATGAAGCTGGTGTAGAGGGCATGGGAATCTGTGGTGCAACCGGTGGCAAATCTCTGGCCATGCACCAAAGATTTTTAAAAGGTGAGAGTTCCCACAGCAGTCCCGGTCCGCATAAAGGATCTCTGGAGGTGGCACACCAGCATCCTTGTAACGCCTCACAAGACCCTCTGCCATCTTCATCAGGCCCCAGCTCATTTCCAACGTTGGTGGCCCAAGAAGCTGTAGACCGTGCCTGACCAGCTAGCTTCCTTGCAATTTTCTTTGCAGAGTCCATCTTCAGGACCTGGCCAAAGAGTGAGGTGATGGAAGCCTTAACTTCATCCAGTCTGCCAACGACATCTTGGGCGTAAACCTGCATCAACCAGCGATGTTTTGGCACTGCAGGCATAACTGGCAAGTCCCCTAGCGGCACTGGCAAAATCAGCCCAGAGGATATTGCACGTGCAACTCCTCTGTAAGCAGTGAGGTACTGAATTGTTTTCCCCAGCCAGCTCTCTGCATGCTGCTCCTCCAGCTGTTTTTGGAGCTGGCTGCTGCTGTTCCCCAGTCCCCGCTGACGCATCATGCGCACAACCTGCATGTCGCACCCCAGCTTGTATGTCAGCAGACATGGGAAATGCAGGCGGTGACCAATGTCTAGCTGAGAGACGATGTTGTGGCTCCAGCTGATGACCTTCCTTTTGCAACTCTTACATGCAAGGTATTCGGCTACCAGGTAGTAAGAGCCGCTGACACCAACCACCAGCCTGACCCTCTGATGGAGTCCCGCAGAGGTGAGCTCTGCCTTCCCACAGTCTTGATGTGGACAGAGCAGTCGCACACGCCACAGCTTCCTGGGCATCCACAGGAACAGAGGGTGCCCAAAGAAAAAGTTCCAAGGTTTTTATTCGCCATTTGTGCATAAACCAGACGGTTCAAACACATTGGAATTCTTGTGCAGGGCTTCCCAAGTCAAGTACAGTATTAATACGAGAGAGAGAGAGAGAGAGAGAGAGAGAGAGAGACAGAGAGAGAGACAGAGAGAGAGAGAGACAGACAGACAGAGAGAGAGAGAGACAGACAGACAGACAGACAGACAGACAGACAGACAGACAGACAGACAGACAGACAGACAGACAGACAGACAGACAGACAGACAGACAGACAGACAGACAGACAGACAGCATAAAATAAAAACACTTACGCGGCAGCCTGCATGAGCTCGCTGTCAGTTGGTTCACTGCAGATGATGCCTTAATGGATCCAGCGCATGGCAGGGCAGGAATAGCTAAAAAATAATGAGATCAATATGGTGTACATTAAAAATATGAAAACATGTAAAACTCAGTATAACACAAAAAATTAATTGTATTGTTGCATACTTACATGGCTGAAACCTTGGTTTTGTGAAGAGGCTCTTTACATTTTTGGTGATAGCCTGGGGAGACTGGTCTCTCCTTGACAAGAGGCCGCGTAGGGAGGATACAGGCACTACGGATGATCGGGGAGAGAAGGCGGGTGCTACATTGACAGCAGCCTGCAAGGAGGCTGAAGGCTGTTGGGATGTGGAGGCGGCCTGTGTAGAGGCAGAAGCTGTAGTGGCAGGTTGGGAGCTCAGTGCGTCCTTCTTCACCCTAATGGCATAGCGGCCAGCAGGAAACTGAGATGCGTAGTTCTCCAAAAGTCTCTTATTTATCATATTGTTGTTTGAATCAGAGCGACCTGACTCCACCGACATGGATGCCACCACATAGCCAGCATACCCCAGAGCGTTCTCAGCCAGCCATTTAAATGTTTGATCCCTGAAGGCCCCAAACTGCAATTTATGCTGGCCAAGAACATGCTCCTCGTTGTTTGGGTCCCCACCTTTATGCTCAACAGCTTCCCTTGCAGACTCTTTCACCTCATCTGGTGAAAGAGCTCTGGTCCATGGCCGTTTCTCCTTGACCTTCTTGGCATCCTCAGAGTCCAAAAGGCAGATACAGCCATCCTTCTTCCCAAATTTAGGATCCATTTTGTATTCTGAAAGTGGAGGAAATATCAATAATAAAGTAAGAAATCTCCCATTACAGAGACACAATCAACAATCAACATCAATCTTCTCAGTTCATAAAAGTGTTATACTTGTACTCGTAATGTTGCTTTAATATTCTGCTCTCTGTATATTTGTCACTATGGGTTAGTTAGGGTGACCACCTCGTTATGGCCCTGTTGCAGGACAGCAGACTATTATTAGGCTCTGTGAATAGTGATTTTATATTACATGCCTATTTTGCAGTAGAGTGGATGTTAACCTGCTTGAAATCGCAGTGGGCTTTATGAAATGATCATTTTAACGGCACTGGACCTATTCAATCTAATACATATAATGAATGAATTGTATATAATAGGCTAATGTGTTTTAAACGAGAGAAACATATATATTACGAATAAAGACTAGGCAGCTCTCCATAGGCCGTGTAACATATATAAGCTGTGTATCATATATAAGCTATGTAACATATATAAGCTGTAACATATATAGGCCAAATATAAACTGCGTTATTACTGCGGGAAGAGGCAGTGAATGAAGTATTGATTACACAGCGATTTTTTTGATAGAATTAGATACTTAACAAACCGTATTGTAATTACCACGGAAGAGGCATTAAATGAAGTACTGATTACACAGCGATTTATTAAAAACCTAACAAGTTACTGCTTATTCACTGTACTAGTTGTTGCTTGGTAGTAACGGGCCTTCTGACTTGTGTTTACTGCGCAGCTATGTTTACTGGTCTTGCGTGTTCCAACGGTAACAGATTTTTTTGAAATTTTAAAACTAATACAACTAACGTTACCTATTCAATAAAATGCATTACTGAACATACACATTACCTAATACGTATAATTCATACACGTTACAATGATGAACGACGACCTATCGTCGAAGCAGACTTTTGGCATTTGTCGGATATGTTAACGTGATATTTGCCAATTTATTTGTATTGAAAATAGCTAGAAAGGACTGACTTACCTCGGAAATGTTCATAAGAAGTGAAGTGAAGTGAAGTAATCAAACGAAAGGTGTGAAGATTTTCGTAAATTTCTAATGTCACTCGCAAATCAATATACTGAAGTGAAGTCATTTTTGGTAGCAATACGGGCGCTGATTGGCGCTCGAAAGGCCACGATGTCATTCTTCGTAGTAACAGCGATATACGATCGCTGATTGGCCAATTTTTGGTAGATGATATGAGCGCTGATTGGCCAATTCTTGGTAGATGATACGAGCGCTGATTGGCCAATTCTTGGTAGATGATACGAGCGCTGATTGGCCAATTCTTGGTAGATGATACGAGCGCTGATTGGCCAATTCTTGGTAGATGATACGAGCGCTGATTGGCCAATTCTTGGTAGATTCGACCTCGAACAACAGGCGACGGGGAGCGCCACTGGCCCTCTGTGAAGAACTGCAGGAGATGAACATTTAAAAATCCCCTCGTGTCCTACCCCCAATGGATTTAAAAATCAATAAAGCAAGAACATCGAGTGTAGTGGTTATCTACCCCACACGTATTGCCCACATCAGAAGCTGTGATGGCAATTTAAAGATATTTACCACAAAAGATAACAATGCGCAAAGAGCCAGGGTTTAGATGTTGACTCTATATTTTGTAATTGTTAAGCAGATTGGCGCAGTGGAAGCGTGCTGGGCCCATAAACCAGAGGTCGATGGATCGAAACCTTCCTCTGCTATGATCCGATCTTTTCAATGGTTCAGTCTTAAAATGAATAGCATTTAAAATCAGTATCAAGAATCCTGTGCTGCAGTACGTGTGGACTACCCCACAAGTATTGCCCACATCAGAAGCCGTGATGGCAATTTAAAGATGTTTACCACAAAAAATAACAATGTGCATTGAGCCAGGGTTTAGATATTAACTCTATATTTTGTACATTTAAAGCAGAGAGGCGCAGCGGAAGCGTGCTGGGGCCCATAACCCAGAGGTCGATGGATCAAAACCATCCTCTCCTCGCAGGAATACATAAAATTGCATCAATCAATCAATTAAATGAATTGCAATTACATTTTTTGTCTAGCCTCAATAGATAGCATGAAGTGTTCTACTCACAATATTAGAGATACATAGCGATCATTTAAAACAATTATCCGTTACGAAGATGATTGAGCGAGGGATTGGTAGCGAGACTGGGGTGGATTGAAAAATTAAGAACGAGTATACCGACCTTATTCTTTTGTATTTCAGTCCTTGCTAGTGCTTGGTTGGTCGTTAATTTCTTTGGTCTAATCTCATGTTGTAAATACACGTTTGCCCCAGTGGCCTAATGGATAAAGCACCTACCTCCTAAGCCTGGTTTTGTGGGTTCTTGTCCCGTCTGGGGTGATTTGTAGCAGAGTGGCGCAGGGGAAGCGTGCTGGGCCCATAACCCAGAGGTCGATGGATCAAAACCATCCTCGGCTATGATCAGATCTTTTCAATGGTTCAGTTGTAAAATGAATAGCATTTAAAATCAGTATCAAGAATCCTGTGCTGCAGTACGTGTGGACTACCCCACACGTATTGCCCACATCAGAAGCCGTGTTGGCAATTTAAAGATGTTTACCACAAAAAATAACATTGTGCATTGAGCCAGGGTTTAGATATTGACTCTATATTTTGTAAATTTTAAGCAGAGTGGCGCAGCGGAAGCGTGCTGGGCCCATAACCCAGAGGTCGATGGTTCGAAATCATCCTCTGCTATGATCAGATCTTTTCAATGGTTCAGTCTTAAAATGAATAGCATTTAAAATCAGTATCGAGAATCCTGTGCTGCAGTACGTGTGGACTACCCCACACGTATTGCCCACATCAGAAGCTGTGATGGCAATTTAAAGATGTTTACCACAAAAAATAACAATGTGCATTGTGCCAGGGTTTAGATATTGACTCTATATATTGTATATTTAAAGCAGAGTGGCGCAGCGGAAGCGTGCTGGGCCCATAACCTAGAGGTCGATGGATTGAAACCATCCTCTGCTAGCAGGAATACCCAAAATTGCATTAATCAATCAATGAAATGAATTGCAATTACATTTTTAGTCTAGCCGAAATAGATAGCATGAAGTGTTCTACTCACAATATTAGATATACATAGCGAGCAGTGTGGCGCAGCGGAAGCGTGCTGGGCTCATAACCCAGAGGTCGATTGATCGAAACCATCCTCTGCTATATTCAGTTATATTCAATGATTCAGTCTTAAAATGAATAGCATTTAAAATCAGAATCAAGAATCCTGTGCTGCAGTACGTGTGGACTACCCAAAACTTATTGCCCACATCAGAAGCCGTGATGGCAATTTAAAGATGTTTACCACAAACGATAACAATGCGCAAAGAGCCAGAGTTTATATGTTGACTCTATACTTAGTAATTGTTAAGCAGAGTGGCGCAGCGGAAGGGTGCTGGGCCCATAACCCAGTGGTCGATGGATTGAACCATCCTCTGCTAGCAGGAATACCTAATATTGCATCAATCAATCAATGAAATTAATTGAAATTACAGTTTTAGTCTAGCCTCAATAGATAGCATGAAGTGTTCTACTCACAATATTAGCGATACATAGCGATCATTTTAAATCAAATATCCGTTACGAAGATGATTGAGCGTGGGATTGGTAGCGAGACTGGCGTGGATTGAAAAATAAAGAACGAGTATACCTATACCTTATTCTTATGTATTTCAGACCTTGCTAGTGCTTGGTTGGTCGTTCATTTCTTTGCTCTAGTCTCATATATTAAAATCAAGTGTGCCCCAGTGGCCTAATGGATAAGGCACTGGCCTCCTAAGCCTGGGATTGTAGGTTCGTGTCCCGTCTGGGGTGATGTGAAGCAGAGTGGCGCAGCGGAACCGTGCTAGGCCCATAACCCAGAGGTCGATGGATAGAAACCATCCTCTGCTAAAATCAGACTGTTTCCAAGTTTCAGTCGTAAAATGAATAGCATTCAGAATCATAGAATCCTGTGCTGCAGTACGTGTGGACTACCCCACACGTATTGCCCACATCAGAAGCTGTGATGGCAATTTGAAGATGTTTACCACAAAAAATAACAATGTGTATTGAGCCAGGGTTTAGATATTGACTCTATATTTTGTAAATTCAAAGCAGAGTGGCGCAGCGAGAGCGTGCTGGGCCCATAACCCAGAGGTCGATGGATCTAAAGCATCCTCTGCTATAATCAGTTATTTTCAATGATTCAGTCTTAAAATGAATAGCATTTAAAATCAGAATCAAGAATCCTGTGCTGCAGTACGTGTGGACTACCCAACACGTACCCATAACCCAGAGGTTGATGGATCGAAACCATCCTCTGCTAGCAGGTTTATCTAAATTAGCATCAATCAATCAATGAAATGAATTGCAATTACATTTTTAGTCTAGCCTCAATAGATAGCATGAAGTGTTCTACTCACAATATTAGAGATAAATAGCGAGCATTTTAAAATAAATATCTGTTACGAAGATGATTGAGCGTGGGATTGGTAGCGAGACTGGGGTTGATTGAAAAATTAAGAACGAGTTTACCTACTGGTATACGCGGATACATGGTCAAAGTATTTGCATTTAGCGCTCGCAGTTGAGAGCATAGAGTGTATGAAAGTTAAACTCTAACTCTAGTTGTGAGAAGTTCTT
>NW_026613518.1:0-17500 GCF_026213295.1 Gadus chalcogrammus | reverse complement strand
AAAGATAACACTACGAAGTGGATGAAGCAGAACCTGACTGCTCTAAAGAACACTATGCTGGGATCCTACTGGATCTCAGCACTGGTTTAGGGCCTTTCAACAATGAGGCTTATGACAGAGCCCTCAGGCGGGCCCACCAGGCTACGGCAGGCGACTGACTTCATCCTCCATCACCACACTACACTCCCTGTTACCCACCTCGGCCCCCCCCACCCCCCCGCTACTCAGGGGGAGTAGGGCGTCCCACCGCTCCCTACACCACCACAGGTCCCCCTAGCCCCTCTTAGACACCCCAACACACTCACTTTACCGTTTAAACCTCCCGTTATCCCCTCTCCTGGCCCTCACACCTCTTTCCCTTAACCTAACCCCAGGTTTGCCTCCCCCCTCTACTATCACACCTGGCCTTCAACCACCCAAACAACTAGAGGGACCCCCCCCACCCAACGCCTCCCAGCACCTAGACTGCTCTGGAACACGCTTCAATAGATTAACGTTCATGCGCATGAGCAGGCAATCGCGTGATACTGGGTTGGTGTAACAACATGCAACTAATTGATCAACATGCTGCAATGCACTTTAGAATGGAAGCACTTCATGAAGCACTTTTTACTCATGTGTTGAATGTTGTTCTTGCGAGGTGTGTGTTGCTTGATTGTGTATTGTTTGTGGGCTGCTTGTGTTTGTTGATTGTGTCTCTTTTTTAGCTACAGTCAAGCGCCACCACTTTAAATTGCTCCTCATGGACGAATAAAGTGATTTGAATTTAATTGAATTAGTGATGTAATTCGATATGATTATTGCATGTTGTTACATGGAGCTCATCACACTAACAATAAGCTGTTCTAACTTTATATCAGTCAGCTGTTATCCTGCTCTAAACCACCACATTAACAATAAGCTGTTCTAACTTTATATCAGTCAGCTGTTATCCTGCTATAAACCATCACACTAACAATAAGCTGTTATAACTTTATATCAGTCAGCTGTTATCCTGCTCTAAACCATCACACTAACAATAAGCTGTTATAACTTTATATCAGTCAGCTGTCATCCTGCTCTAAACCATCAAACTAACAATAAGCTGTTATAACTTTATATCAGTCAGCTGTTATCCTGCTCTAAACCATCACACTAACAATAAGCTGTTATAACTTTATATCAGTCAGCTGTCATCCTGCTCTAAACCATCAAACTAACAATAAGCTGTTATAACTTTATATCAGTCAGCTGTTATCCTGCTCTAAACCATCACTCTAACAATAAGCTGTTATAACTTTATATCAGTCAGCTGTTATCCTGCTCTAAACCACCACACTAACAATAAGCTGTTATAACTTTATAACCTGTACGTGTCCGGGGTCAGGCCAGGGGGTGGGTGGGAACCCAGTGCTGCCACTGGCCCTGGTTGGGTCCTCATGGATGAGGTATTGACGGAGGCATTCCACCAACCCCCCTGTCCTAATTGCCTCCTCCCTGGGGACACACAGGGCCAAGTACAGCAGTGGTGGATCAGGAGGAGGCGGAGAGAGGAAGGGAGGAAGATAGACGATGAGGACGAGGAGAGGAGGAAGAGATGGAGGAGATGAGGTAGAGGAGGAGGAGGAAGAGAGGAGTCAGAGGTAGGAGCAGGAGGAAGAGGAGAAGGATAATAGAAGGGAGGAGGAGGATGCTGAGTAGAGGATGAGGCATAGGAGTAAGACAGAGGAGGAAGAGGAGTATGAGGAGAGGAGGTGCAGGAGAGGGAGAGGAGGAAGAGGAGGAGCAGGAGGAGAGCGGAGGAGGAGGAGGAGGAGGAGGAGGAGGAGGAGGAGCAGGAGCAGGAGGAGGAGGACAGACAGCGAGGAGGGGCCCAGGGTCCAGACAGAGAAAGAGGGACAGAGGATGAGCTACTGGACGTCCTTAAAGAGAACATGAGGTTGCAGAGGGAGGCAGAGGAAAGGAGAGCCCAGGAGAGCGGGGAGAGAATGGAGGCTGTTCTCTATTTTAGAAAGATTAGTGGATAAATACGTTTTTATAAATGAACTATTTATAATAAAAGTTCTGTTATATTAAACATATTACATATAACATGTTTATTTCTTAAACCCTAACACTAATTGTAACTTTCATGTTTCATGGAACTATTTACAACTATTTACCACAATTATTATACAACTAAGCACAACAGAAAACATAATAATTCAGACACCACCCAAATATAAACTAGGAGACACCACCCAAACATACAGTCACTAGGGGACACCACCCAAACATACAGTCGCTAGGAGACACCACCCAAACATACAGTCACTAGGAGACACCACCCAAACATACAGTCACCAGGAGACACCACCCAAACATATAGTCACTAGGAGACACCACCCAAACATACAGTCACTAGGAGACACCACCCAAACATAGTCACCAGGAGACACCACCCAAACATACAGTCACTAGGAGACACCACCCAAACATACAGTCACTAGGAGACACCCCCAAACATACAGTCACTAGGAGACACCACCCAACAACAGTCACTAGGGGACACCACCCAAACATACAGTCACTAGGGGACACCACCCAAACATACATTCACTAGGAGTCACCACCCAAACATAGTCACCAGGAGACACCACCCAAACATACAGTCACTAGGAGACACCACCCAAACATACAGTCACCAGGAGACACCACCCAAACATACAGTCACTAGGAGACACCACCCAAACATACATTCACTAGGAGACACCACCCAAACATACAGTCACTAGGGCACACCACCCAACATACACACCCAGGCCATTCTGAGAAAACTTTCGTTTTTTCAAGTAATCACTTTCTTTTTTATATTCTTTGGACTCCCTTTATAATGGTTTTTATCAGACTGGTTTACAAAGTGTTGTTCTTTGTCTCCATAAAGAGAGAAGTGCCTCCAAGTGACTGTGGTTTGGGTTTAACGCTTAAGTTTTGCTTCCTGAACGAGACTTCATGTTCTCCCCCACAAGCTAGCACAGTGGTTCTGCTTCCCTAGAACTCTTCATGATTCACACACACACACAACACACCACACACACACACACACACACACACAACACACACACAACACACACACACACACACACACACACACACACGTAAACCCAGAGACGGAGAGAGAGAGAGGACAGAGAGAGAACAGAGAGAGACAGAGAGAGACAGAGAGAGACAGAGAGAGAGAGATAGAGAGGAGAGAGAGTAGAGAGAGAGGAGAGGAGGAGAGAGAGAGAGAGAGCGGGAGGGGTGGAGGCAGTGAGGGGAGAGAGAGAGAGAGAGATAGAGAGAGAGAGTAGAGAGAGATGAGATGAGAGAGAGAGAGGATAGAGAGATGAGATAGAGAGAGAGGAGAGAGAGGAGATAGAGATGACTATAGAGAGAGAGAGAGAGATAGGAGAGAGAGAGAGGAGAGAGCTGAGGGGGAGGTATAGGGATAGGGAGAGGGACTGGACAGGGACAGTACAGGGACAGAGCGACAAGCGAGAGAGCGCAGACCTAGCCCGAAGACCATCTCTCCACTGCTGATTGATCAAGCTCATTACTGGAGCTCCCCGCCCCCCTCTGCAGCGAGAACGAGATCTCGCTGCAGAGGACAGCAAAAATACTAAACCATGTACTTTGTGTGTGTGTGTGTGTGTGTGTGTGTGTGTGTGTGTGTGTGTGTGTGTGTTTGTTGTTGTGGGTGTGTGGGTGTGTGTGTGTGTGTGTTGGGTGTGTGTGTGTGTGTGTGTGTGTGTGTTGCTGGTGAGTAGTGCCAGCACTGCGGTGTACTTCCATTTAAACTTTGCACAATATACAAACCCCCCCGAGGCTTTTGTTGTGGTGTGTCGTAACCCGAATGAGCCGGTCATGCTTCCAATCACAGCGCTCCCACCGCCGCCGCCATTAAGCCGCGCTACAAATATATATATATATATATATATATATATATATATTACATAAAGATTCTTGTTTTACTTGATTAAGAGGATGATGGTGGACATTTTGGGTCAAAGGTCGGGTGGGTAGATGTTTTGGTTTGGTGCCACCTTAATATTCCAATATCATCCCACTGCAGACACAAATGGGCGTTCTCGTGTGGTGGGAGTTCCCGTTTACGCAGCCCCCGCAGACTGGAACGCCCCCTTCTTATTCTTCGTCGCCTTTCTCCGCTGAACTGTATTAAAATTTCAAAGTATACTACTCCGAATCCATGTAAATAGTGTTGTAAATAAACTTCCAAAGCTTTTCAAATCTTTTTTGGCAAATAACTTCACATGGTGTGTCTTTTTACAATTTATTCGTTACCAGCATTCGTAGTGTTGATCAGCAGTGAAATGGTCTGCTATAAGACGTTGACCGGTCGCTTAGCAACCGAAGGACGCGGGGTTGACAAGTTACCAGACTGCTACCCTTGCAAGTGACCGGAGCGTTCCACGGCATTGAGAAGACCAGTGTAATAAAGGCCTATAAAAGGTCTGTTTATGGCATAGATTTCTCCCCTCAGATTAGGCCAATAAAGCAATGATAACAAAAACAAAAAAAAAAAAAAAAAAAAAACACAAACGCTTCGATCAAAGGGCCCCCTCTCCCTCGTGTCAATCAAAACCCTCATTGTTTAACATGAATTGGCTAAACCAAATGGCCACTGTACCATATTAAACACAATTCAAAATAGTGCAGAGAAATTATTTCCATTGGTCATTCTCAGTGGCGGCTGGCGATCAAACATGTTGGTGGGGCACAGTACCCACCGTCCCCAGTCCCCATATATTTTTTTGAATTTAATAGATTTGATTTCCTGTATTCTGGAGCATTTTGGGGATGGCCACTACCTATTTACCTACTTTTCATTCAGATTCATAGCCTACATCCTGAACTTGCAGGGCCTGGACAAGCGTACACTGCATATACAGACCTACTTCCTGGCCATCCACCAGCCATTGCTATTTGACCCATTGTTGTTATTCGATATTGAGACAAATCATGATCACTGTCCTATAGCATCCATTTTCTGTGAGTCTCAATGTCTACTTCAAATGCAGTTAGAAATATGGGACAGTTGCTTCATTTTGATTATATGCTACAGGCCGAAAGACTAAATTAATATCGTAACTTACCTTGCTCCTTTTAAGTATAACATTGCTTGGGGATCCAATTCCTCCACTGAAAAGGGTGGAAATTGCTTGCAACTCTCTGCTCGGTAGTCGATCTATGACACTGTTGTTTTTATTGGTCATCATGAAAAAAACAAAAGGGGTAACACGTTGATATTTATCAATAAAACATAGGGGGGGTAAGACTGTTGTTTTTTCACACAGTGTCGTTTAAATCAAAGTGAAACATGAGGGTAACACTGTCTTTTTAATCAAATGAAACATAAGGGGTAACACTGTCGTTTTTTATCGGTCGTCATGAAAAAAACATAAGGGGTAACACTTTTGTTTTTATCAAATGAAACATGAGGGGTGACACTGTCATTTTTCTTTGGTCGTCATGAAAAAAAAACATAAGGGGTGACACTGTTGTTTTTGATTGGTCGTCATGAAGAAAAACACAAGGGGTAACACTGTTGTTTTTTGTTGGTCGTCATGAAGAAAAACATAAGTGGTCACACTGTTGTCTTTGTCAAACTAAAATATAAGGGGTAACACTGTCGTAATTTATTGGTCGTCATGAAAAAACCATATTTGAAAAGTAAATAATAATTGTCCCTTGTCAAATAAAACCATAAGGGTAACCACTGTTGTCGTTTATATATAAGAGAGAGTGAAAATTGGCCATTAGGAAGGAAGCATAAGTAGGCCTTGCAGGAATGGCCTTGCGAAACCCAGTATGCCTTTCGAAACACCTCGTGATTTGGTCCGATGAAAAGCTACCAGGAAACGCCTAATGGGCGTTCTTGTGTCATGACGGAAACGCCCAAGCCTGCAGCTGGACCCTTCTCTAATATTCATACACTTAAAAAAGGGGATTAGGATCTGCATTATGAGTATTAGCTTGAAGCTCATAGACACATTGACTTGTACACAGTCACATTGATATGTCAGGACCTGTTATCCTTTAAAAGTCAGTCAGAGAAACTCTGCTTGTAATAATCCGACAAATTTTGTGCTACTTTGTGTGTTGCGTGCATGCATTACTTTTAGAGCAGGTTTTAGGACTGTGTGTGTGCAAGACATTTAAAGAGAGGGAGTGCCATTGAGTTTCCCGGCTCCGTTTAAAGGCCACTTCAACATCCCATAAGGGGGGGGAATGTATGGAAAATCAGCTCTACACACACACACACCACACATTGTGTGTGTTTGTGTTTGTGTGCGTCCCTTACCCGAAGTCAAGTTTCACGGCCGTTGAAGAAAACAGCCAGACATACTGCCTACTCCGATTTCCGAGGCCGCCCCGATCACCCGCCCCCAGCGGTCGGACCTTCTGCCCCTGACAGGGGACACTCACCGCAGGGGAGGGCTGCTTCTTACTGGAGACTTCATCTCTGCTGCATGTAACAGTGGTCGAGTAGCACCCAGGCTGCCTCCATCCCCGGGTCACGCATGAGCAGGATCCCTTTAGGGGGGTACGCTTTAGTGTGTGTGTGTGTGTGTGTCAAAAGTAGGTTTTAGTGTGTGTGTGTGTGTGTGTGTGTGTGTGTGTGTGTGTGTGTGTGTGTGTCAAGAGTAGGCTTTAGTGTGTGTGTGTGTGTGTGTGTGCGTGTGTGTCAAGAGTAGGCTTCAGTGTGTGTGTGTGCATGTGTCAAGAGTAGGCTTTAGTGTGTGTGTGCGTGTGTCAAGAGTAGGCTTTAGTGTGTGTGTGTCACGAGTAGGCTTTAGTGTGTTTGTGTGTGTCTGTGAGAGTGTGTGCGTGTGTCAAGTGTGGGGAAGGACCAACCATGGATCTGTTGGGAGGAATCCAACATGGCGCTCTCGCTCTCCCACCTGGAAGGCTGGTGCTGCCCGGCACCCAACTGGGGGGGGGGTCTCCCTCTCCCTCCCCCTCCCCTCCCTCCCTCTCTCTCTCTCTCTCTCTCCTCTCTCTCTCTCTCCTCTCTCTCCTCTCTCTCTCTCTCTCTCCTCTCTCTCTCTCTCTCTCTCCCCCCCTCTCCCTCTCCCTCTCCCTCTCTCTCTCTCTCTCTCTCTCTCTCTCTCTCTCTCTCTCTCTCTCTCTCTCTCTCTCAGATAGCGCAGTTGGTGTTGCTATTTTGACGTACCATGGCAGGTCAGAACTGCAATTTTTTTTCCATAGGGGCTGCATGAATGAACACTGTAGTAGGCCATGCCATGCCTGAAAATAATAATAACAACGATAAACATGAGCAAAGTAGGCTATATCCCAGCCTTCCAAAACAAAATCTCGTTTTAGGGTTGATGATAACGTTGGTTAAATCATTTGGGAAAGAACAGCTGATACAGCGGTAATAAGTTCTATTTAAAGCAATGCATCTGCAAATACCATACAGGAAACACATATTTTCTTGACAATGACATCGTGCACCAGCCCATAACCATTAGGATTGATGAGTATTTCCTTGTGAGAATTAATTGTTTATCGCGAGTGAGCGTTAAAAGGAATGAATGAATGCAGGCGCGTATATAAGTGGGGTGAAATAGTTCGATTTCAGCTTATTTCTAACATGTTCGTAAAGTAGTAGTAATTCTTGAAGTGGAAATCAAAGCAACTTGCCAGGTTGGATCAGAGGGTTGAATAGAAGGTTTATTAGAGGATGTAATACAGCACAGGTACAGACTTAGGTGGGATAGTCTCAGTGTAGGAGGTGCGGAGCAGTCTCCAGACGTGCTCCTTGGCTGTCCATCCCTCTTATCACCGAACCAAAGGGTTGAGGCCAGTATTATAGGAAAGAAAGAGTGAATAACAAAATAACAGTGTCTCCCTTGATAAGGTATATGGCCCTGGCTATGTCCCAGACGACAGGGTTGGTTCGTCCTTGTTGGGACATCACAAATGACAGAATGTTGGAAATAACACCTCGTACAGTATGAGAGGCACTGGCCTGTTCCTAGACTAAGAGATGTGAACGCAGAGAGACGCTAAAATACACCAACATTCTACATTCCTCCCTCTTGATCATAGTAAACGTAGTTTAAAGATCACCCTTTAAATGAGAATTCAGTTTATCTACTGGTAAGCAATTAACGATTATCTAAATCAACAAAATGAAGCATAAAAGGCAATAGCAAACATAAAAAAGTATACTCATCATCCACAAGTAAACCAAGTGTAGGCTAATTAAAAAATAAAAAACGGTTACTCATGATTAAACCAAAACAGCTTTAAATTGTAAAATAAAGGAAATGGAGTTTCCAGACAGCGCCCTCTGCTGGGCAGTGAAGCTCCACCTTCCTCTGACAGCTCTCACTGTCCCCAGCAGTAAAGTGGTTCTGTTGGTCTGAACAACACTAAAGGGCCCAGAGGAAGGCTTAGCCTTAGAAACGGGGGGAAGTTTACGACGGGGGGGGCTCTCTAACACAGCTGCCCTGAGGGGGGGAAACAAGATCGGGGCAGTCCCCGGGGGGGTCGGTTGGGGGGCGGTCATCCGGTGAAACACACAGGGAGATAACTTGATGACCACATAGAGCATGATAACGGAAAGGACCAATGGCAGTGCCCTCTGGACTATCTGAGACAACATAGACCCACCGAGCCCGCTGAGCCATCCCACACATGTACATCAGTCTGTACCCCCCCTCCGGTCCTGATCATGCCAGAGCAGCTCCTCTACAACCAGCAGAGCTAACCTGAGGCCTCTTCTACGCCCTCACACATGAGTCAAGGGCTTTGCCCGTTGAGTCTGAACAGGAGAGCAGTGAGTGAGACCAATTGGTAATTGGGCGTGGCGTTCTGAAGGCCAGTGGTCTCCAGGTGAACCAAGTGGGCTCACTGAGGAGATGAGGTGTGTGTGCGGGCGCATGTGTGTGTGTTACGGCCGTGAGCCGACCGCATTGTCTCCCCTCCCTCTGCATGCGCTACCCCTCCTGTTTTTCCCCAAAGCAGCTCAAGTGGGCGGGTCCTTCCGTCCCCGGAACCAACCAGAGAGCGACGGCGCCGTGGAGGCGTATAAAAGCCTGACGCGCCTTGCAAGCGGGGCAGACACCTGTAGGGAATCTAGGCGCGTAGTCGCATTCGTTTGAGAGCAAGTGTTTACGTTTGTGTGTTCCCAGATTTGGGCCAGGGTAAGAAGAATCCCTCTGTACTGACGTTGTTCATTTGCACTCTCATTTAGGTTTGTCACTGTTTGTTTAGCCACACTAGGTTTAGGGGGTGCTGATAATTTGTATTTCTGTTTTCGTTATGCTAGAGTAGCCAATTAGGGTTTGTTTTAGGACCATTCGTATTTACTTATTAGACAGGTAGCTCCATTTTATTTTAAGGAGTTCTCTTGGTTATATTTGTTTCTTTGCTTTGACAGCACCTAGTGGCCCATTTCTGATTGTTACCTTCTATTCCTTTGTTGGGTTATAATAAGCACTATAATTACAACCCCAATCCACCGGGTTGTGTGTGTGTTACTACTTCCCTTTTTCCCCCTGAACGAGTAGGGGTCGTAACAGTGTGTAACGTATGCTCTCCTTCACCCCCCCCACCCTCACCCTCACCCTAATCCCCCCCATCCGCCCCCAGTGTGTGTTTGCATGCGTGATAATGTGTCATTATAGTCCGGGAGCCGGAACCTCAGCACCCTCTCAGCCCCGTCACCCCCCCTCCCCTCCCCTCAGACTCGGAGAGAGAGAGAGAGAGAGAGAGAGAGAGAGAGAGAGAAGGAGTAGAGAGATAGGAGAGAAGAGAGAGAGATGAGAGAGGAGGAGAAGAGGAGAGGAGAGGAGGACGAGAGAGAGACGGAGGAGGAGGAGAGAGAGAGGAGAGAGAGAGAGGAGAGAGAGAGAGAGAGAGAGAGCGTATGTGTTTTTGTGTGTGAACGTGTATGTGTGTATGTGTGTGTGTGAACGTGTATGTGTGTATGTGTGTGTGTGTGCGTGTGTGTGTGTATGTGTGTGTGTGTGTGCGTGCGTGCGTGTGCCGGGGCGGAGGGGGCTGCACTTTTTTTTTGTCTGAGGCACTCCCCCTCCATTATTCTACAACTGACTGATCCCCGGGCCCGTTTTTTTATCTACCACCGACAGATAGACGCTGTCCCCCCCCATACCCTCACCCCCGGGAGGAGGTCTTCCTGGGTGAAGGAGGACCAGAAGATGTGGAGGTGTGTCAGTGTGTCTGAGGACCCTCCTCCACCTGGGGACACTCAAAACATAGCAATAATAGATCAATACACCGGTCCAGTTATGGTGTCATTAGGATATTATGTACAAGAAATGCTTGGTTAAAAACAACCCAATCTTAAAGGGCATGGGGCAGGTTTCTATTTTCTTCTTTTCTGGCAATTTTCTAGTTGGTAATAAACATTTAAACAATTATCCATTGTATTTGATGTTGTAGGGTATCACAAAATATAAATATTAGGAAAAGTAGGTGATATATTAGTGGTTATTAGCCACAGGTTAGCGATGATTCTTATTTCTCCCACAATGCATTGCATGATGTCACGTAAGGTACGCCGCTTTTGGACGACAGCCAAAGCCGCTAGTAACAGTGTCAGATTATATAAGTAAATACATAAATAGAGATAGCCTAGATATAGATAGATAGATAGATAGAATAGCATAACATCGATAGATAGATAGATAGATAGATAGATAGATAGATAGATAGATAGATCGATAGATAGTGAGGGATAGCATAGCATAGCATAACATATATATAGATAGAGAGAGAGAGAGAGAGAGAGAGAGAGAGTAGATATATAAGTAGATAACATGGTTTTCTACTGTATTTGTGAGGGGTGCAACAACTCCAGCAAAAGTGGACATAGGGTCCATTGCTTCCCCAAGGACAAAGGGATTCTCCGAAGCTGGGTGCAATTTGTCAAGTTTAAGCGGGCAGATTTTTCAGCTAGCTCTGTTACCGCGTACTCCAGAATATGCAGCGCGCATTTCAAGGAGGAGGATTACCACTCAGGGGATGCCAAGATGGTCCTCACTTGGTTTAAAGAGTAAGAGGACGGCGAAGTTAATTCCTACCGCCCGTGCCGTCTGTGCATGCAAACCACTCTGGCCTACCCTGTCCCCGAGTTGAGAGGCACCGTCTGCCGCAAGCGAGAGATTGCCACGGTAAGCATCATGCTATAGCTGCTAATAAAAAAGCTAATTACAAGCTGCGCGTTAGCTAGCTCTGTGTATTTTGCATACCGTGTTCCCTTTGACACAGCCTCCTCTACAAGCATGATCCAGTCTGACATTAGCAAGAGCATATTTCGTGTTCACGAATATGAGCCAAAACAAAATTGGCCCTTGAATTAAATGTTCCATATCGTCATGAAGCTTCATGGCTATGTTTGGATCAGTGATCGTCATCATCAAGCGGCTTTCACAACAGTGTGTTTGCGTTTTGTGTTAGTGCTAGACTGCTACGGTTCTCTTTCACATATACTGTATTTGACCGTGACTGTGTCGACGATTTCTTTTTTATATACTTATATATACTATACTTTATACTAATATACTTTTTTATATTTGTTTTCGCAAGATGTTGACAGAACCCTCACAGCAGGAGACCGTGGCCAGTGTAGACACTGTGGAGAGTGTCGATACTGGGGATCAGCCCTTGCCCTCCTCCACTTCTGACGCTGGGACACAATGTTATTTGAAGCCCCCCCGATGGTCTCACGGTAAATCTTTGGTATTTTAAGGGGTAGATATTATGTCTAAAACATTGCAAGTAGGACATTTCCATACACATTGATGAAATGAATACATAGCCTACACCAAAACATAGCCGCTTAGATTTGCCATGATTGTCATATGTTTGGGTATGTTTACTGCCTCTGCCACAGCTGTGCAGGTTAACCTGAAGCCCAAGATGGTTAGCGTGGGCACACAGACTTCAATCAGCCCACAAACCTCCACTCCCCTCGCTAGTCCTGAACAGACAGTTGACGACGATATGATGATAATGCCACTGTCATCAGTGACTTGTCGTGGGTGCCTGAAGAGCCGATGGATGAGGAGGAATTGTTTGATGAGGAGCCACCTTACACGTGTGACCCCCACCACAAGTGAGATAATCTAAAACCAACATAGACCATATTGAATGCTCAATGCTTTGTTAGTTTGAATGACACCGCCCCCCTCCCCCTCTTTTTTGTTGTTGTAGTTGCATTGACAAATTCATTGTTTGCCAAGAGGAGCTGATGGGCCTTTTTGCCATCTGTCCGGCCTGTTGTGAGAGGTCGGATAGTAGCATCGTGCAGCAGGAAGGAACTTTTGTTAAGATCAAGCAGGTACAGTTTTGTTTATGCAGTTTTGTTTATGTGGCCATCTGATTAGAAAATCTGAATATCTAATTACAATCTGATAGCTCTGACTGCTTGCCAGTTAATTTACAATGTATGTACCAGGCTGGCTTAAGTCTGCTGGTTTGTGATGCCATCATATTTGAGTGTTATACTGTATTGGTCATGTGTGTTTGATTGAAAATATGAAACCTTTGACCAGTAATGTACAGTACTTACTCTAGATTGAATCCTGATATACTGTTGATTACAATGTTTTATTTTATTTTCTTACATATCTAGGTCTGTGCATCATGTGGCTACCACCGTTTCTGGCAAAACCAGCCAATGCTCCACAGGAACATGCCAACCTGCAACCTCCTGTTAAGTGGGGCCATTCATTTTACTGGATGTTTGGCCACACAGACACTAAGAATGTTGACCCTGTTTGGCCTGCAGTGCATCAGTGCAGCAGTTTCTTTCGCCATCAGCGCCGCTACACCATCCCTGTAATCGTTCAGGCCTGGCAGAATGATCAAGCCAAGAATTTTAGTGACCTACGGGCAATGGATGGGGGCTAGTTCTTGCTGGTGACTGCAGGTAAACCAGTGTGAGAGCTAGACCAGTTCCACGTTTTGATTTTGTTATTTGTTATCATGTAGGGTGGCTTTAGTTGGCATTTGCAGTTGACATGGTGGATTGTCTTACAGACCATGGTTTTAAAAACTTGAAACATAAATTGTAATTAATTCCAGGTCAGATTCTCCTGGGCACTGCGCAAAGTATGGGTCATACTCGCTGATAGAGGACAGAGTGAACAAGGTGGTGGATGTTCAGCTTGTTCAGGTAAACCTGATGTTATTAGACAAAGAAATGAACTCTGCAATTTGGTAAAAGGATTGTATCTTAATATAACATCTTTCAATTACAACCATGCATAGAGCTTTATTGTGTATTGCCTAACTAGAGTAGTGTATCATAATGCCTGGTCCAGCAACGCTTCGGTTCATTAACGCCTCCTTCAACACCACCAGCATTCTACACTTACACTGTTATGTCATGTTGCAGAGCTCAGAGGTCCCCAACAGCTCATGGTGTGAGCTTGAAGGGCTCAAGCGCAGTGTTGGCCTGCTGAGGGGAAACGACCTGCATTTGGCAACGCTGATCACGGACCGACATCGCCAGGTATTTACAATAAAAATGCAGTATAGAATGTAAATATCTGAATTGCACTGAAGCTGGATGTGTTTGTGGTTTTTTCTCCTTAGGTTGCCAAATGGGTGAGAGAGGAGCTGATCCCTGAAGGGACACAGCATTATTTTGACGTGTGGCACATTGCCAAAAGTATGTATCCATTGTTGGAACCTTGAAGCAGTTTTTGTTAGTGCATATCAATTAATACCATTTGTTCTAAAACAGGTCTGGGGAAGGCATTGGATGCAGCATCCAAAGAGTGTGACCAACTACAGTTGTGGAGGCCAGCTATAGTGAATCACCTCTATTGGACTGCAGCCTCAACCCCAGATGGTAACCCAGCGGTCATGGAGGCCAAATGGAGAAGTTTAGTGAACCACATCCAGGACATCCATGACCATGACACCCCTGCCTTCTCCAGTTGTGCCCATGGCCCTCTAGACGAAGATCAGCGCAACAAAGAGTGGCTGGACCCAGGTACAGTACTGGTATTATGCACGCTCTACATAGTTTTGTTTTAGTTGCTGTCTTTGAGTAATTGTCTGGATGCTTTGACATGTGACCTTTGTGATGAAATTATTTTTTCATTCCCTGGCAATCTCATAACATTCTGTTTACTGTTTATGTTTGCTATAATTCATATGCAGGACAATTTCATGTGTTTCCATTTCAAAAAGGAATTCTGTCTGTATATCTTCCTGTCTATTTGTACGTTTTCCGTCTGTGTGTCTTTCTGCCTCCCTGCCTACCTGTCTTGGTCTTTTCAGGCTCATTGGCAGCAGTCAAGTTGGAGAACATAATGATGAGGGCTGCCTTGCTGAAAGAGGTTCGTCAGCTGTCTCCACAGCACCAGACCTTCTCCCTTGAGGCTTACCACTCCCTCATCTTGCACTTCGCGCCCAAGCACACAGGGTTTTCATACCTTGGGATGTATAGCAGGTCAGTGCTATCCAATGGAATAACACTGCCAATTATTATGCCTTTTATAGTAATAATAGTACCTATTAACGTGCCTATTGTAGTATTTTGTCATGCACCAAGTTTCAAAGGTTTTCTCAAATGTGTTATTTTGTAGGCTTCTCTTAGCGGCGCTGCATTATAATCACAATGCCAATCTTTGTTCTTATTTTTTTTTTATGTTTTTTTTTTTGCGAGACAGCACGGAGAAGTGACGGACGGAGAAGTACTGCGTGCGGTATCCGCGCTTCAGAAAAGGTGCCCATGTGGTGCGTCCCATCAAAGAGGCAGCTCATACGGTAAGCAGTGTCAGGCAGTTCTATCATATTTTGAGATGGCGCACGAGTGATCAGTGACAATGATCTTTATAAAGTAATATTATTATTATTATTATTATGTCTGCAGGTTATGCAACATCATTAATGAGGGCCCTTCGGGAGAGCTACGCCAATTCACCCGCGGTTCTTCGAGAGGTTGGCGCCAATTTGTCCTCCGATGCACCCGCCCCCATCGCCAAATCCTTCGAACAGATTCCTAAGGAGGAAGGCCATCAGCCTCTACCTAGCCCGGCAGTCACGCTTCCAAGAAAACCTAATTTCACATTATTATTTTTTTCCACGGACAAGTCCAATGATTTAGTTGTTATTATTTGCATGAAATTTCTTTGCATGTAATTCAAAATAATTTGGTAATCATTTTACCTGTGCCTTGTCAACCTCTGTGTGCGGTGTTGTCTGGGCTCACTGTGTGTCTGCTTGATGTGCTTTTGCATGTATCACTGCATGTATCACTGCATGATAGTGGTGTGTGTGTGTGTGTGTGTGTGTGTGTGTGTGTGTGTGTGTGTGTGTGTGTGTGTGTGTGTTGTGTGTGTGTGTGTGTGTGTGTGTGTGTGTGTGTGTGTGTGTGTGTGTGAGAGAGAAAGAGAACCATCAACTGACTCTCGGGTATGACTACACTATTGCAGAATTAATTAGAATTAGAATTAAACATTGCGGGTCTAGCCCTTCATCAGTGTTCCTTGCATGTTTTGTGCCTAACCATGGTTTTATATAGATTTAATTCCAACCCGTGTCTTTGTTCAGTAACCATTACAAGCAATGCCAATCAATTTTTTTTTTATCCAAAATGCATGTGTTCTTGTACTTTATAACATTTTAAGGGCAATTGAATGATCACAACAGAATAAGCATAACTATATTTTATCATTTTCATCCCAAACAAGGCCATTGAAAGCCCTGATAGGTCTGGTCCACATTGGATTGCGTCTGATGGTTGAAACCACAAAGAGGGTAGAGGCTTCCTTATACTCCTCCCTAAAACGCCATAGCCCAGCGTATAGCTTGCTTGTACGCAGTGTCCGGTATTGCCTAGGGATAAGTAGGAAAGATTCTTAAGTTATAAAAACTCTGTAAGTAGGTTGGAAACGTCAGTTAAGCCGTTCCTTATGCATGTTTATTGTGTATGCAACACATCTCCGTCACTATAACTGTTGGTTCAAAGGACTCAGTGTAAAAAGATTGTCAAGTAACCATAAACCATGAACATACTCGTGCGTGCTGGCTTGAAGGGGGACCATGATCCTGCCTGAAGTGTGAGATGCTATTTTTAGCACAAACGGATTCAGGGCAGCATGCCTCAAATCCAGGATGCTGCGTTATTAGGAACGTTACATCTGCTGGCCGCGGGGTGAGCTCCTCGACCAGCGACCAAAACGCGCTCACCTCCCTACAACACAAGCTCTCCACCAGTTCCATGGGACGACACCGCCCGCACAGACACCTGCCAAACACAGCGACACAGACACGCTTACTACTATCAATCACGAGGAAAACTATTTGGCACTATCAAAAATAATCACACTGAAGACATTGTATGGCGACTATCGAACCACTTATTTAGTCACCGAGAGGCTAGATCGGGAAAATATGTTTTGCCCAGACGCGCTGTTGTTCAAAGAGTCACTTAAAAATGGGTACTGCGTTTTGTTGGTTTTATTAGAGATAAGTAAAAAACGTTCCATAGTAGCATAGTCCTAAAGTGATCGGTGCTAAAGTGCGTTAAATGTTAATAGATGTGCGGTCAGCCAAAGTGGACTTCCCGTCCCCCCCCTCTCATCTCAAACATTTCATTCAAGCCAACCGCGCGTGAACAGCTGACTTTACCACTGATCTGACTGGACGTAGCCCCAACACCACGTGACCCCAAGTTGCCTATACCTGTCAACCAACATTCCGGCCCCTAATTATTACATGTTATTACACAGTAGTAATAATTACCAACGCATAAATTCATAATAGAAAAACAATACAATTCCAATTTTCTTTTCTTTTTTCTATTTTTCACATTTTTTGGTCTTTTTTTTGCGATTTTTTTGTGCGCAAGGAGAGAGTTCATAGTTCATATGGCCATTGCAGGTCTTCATCCTTCTTGAACCGAACCCGCCCCCAAAGTAAAGTCATCCAAAGTCACGAAAAAAGGTCATGTCAGGCAAAAGTCAATATAATCCAAATCCATGGAAAAGAAGGGAAGCCTTCACGGACTCCGTCGACTCCTGAAGAAGGCAGATCTTTGCAAGGTCTGCAGAGAAGGCTGGTGCGGGTCTTGATCCGGACCTGTCGCACCAGTCCGTTCCTGTCTGGCATTGGTCTCTGTAATCCTCCCAATGATCCAGGAATTGCGAGGGTGCAGAATCGTTCCATTATGATCACTATGTCACCGTGGACAAAGTTCCTCTTGATCTTTGTCATTTCTGCGTTCCTGTAGTTGTGGCAGATACTCTTTAATCCACCTTTTCCAGAACAGGTCAGAAATGTATTGCACCTGCTTCCCATCTCCGGCGTGCATAGTTGTCCTCCTTGAGAAACAGACCAGGTGGTAAGCTGGGCTTGACTTTAAGCAGCAGAAGATGATTAGGTGTTAAAGCCTCCAAGTCATTCGGATCTGTGGATTCCTTCGTGAGAGGTCTACTGTTGAGAATTGATCCACCTCACAGAGTACTGTATTGAGTCCCTCCTCATC